>NC_064848.1:88789084-88871584 GCF_024139225.1 Suncus etruscus
GGCATAATTATGGCTGATAAATTTTTACTTTTTAATTTTTTACTTGGTAAGGTAAAACAACTTGATAGGGTTATTTAAACTTTAAAAATATTTAAATATTGCGTTATGTTTTTAAATCTTTAAATCTAAAACTGTAGCATCTCTCAGTGCTAAAAGCATGTGGCATTGATCTCAGAAATACAGGAGGTCATTCTGAGTGTTTAAGCCAGAGTCTAAAACCTCCATAAAATCAAAGTATTAAGAAATATTTTGGAAGATTTAGACTGGAAGATTTGATTGGGACTGGAACAATAGCAAAGCGGATAGGGCCTTGCCACAGCATACATGGCTTCGATTCCTGATATCCCATATGGTTCCCCGAGCCTGCTCAGGAGTAATATCTGAGTGCAGAGACAGGAATAACCCTGACTTCTGTGGGTGTGAAAAATTAAATAAGTAAAAATAAAATAAAATAAATTAAAAATAAAATAAACCTTTAGATGATCTAGCTGGATTCAGCATGCTAACTAGGGCTGTGATAACATGAAACATCTATTTCATATCATATTATCTTATCAGCTCTGACTAGTGCTGGAGCAGAGTTTTGAATTGTAACAAGAGTTGATTTTCACTTTGAAGAAATGTGGGTTGGGAAAATAAAAAGGGTAAGGTCAGAACATTAGGACACTCAATACAGCAACTTTTTGCCAACTGGTATATAAGACTGAAAATTTTAGGAACTTAGATGACCTTTTAATTATCTAAATTTAGAAAGGAAACATCTCTTGGATGGCAGCAGGGAAAATGTCAAAGGGCTTTAATAAGCTAGCTCTTACATTTGATATCAGTTCCTATTTCATCCTGAGTTTTGTGGATAAATTCTTAATGCCAACTCTTACCTGTTTCCAAACAAAAGTCTGATTTGAGTTGACCTAATAATTCCTGTTTGAAAGATAACTGTAAAAATTAATTTGATTCTGAGATTTTCAGTCCTATTTTTTGAAAGATTGATCTTACCACAAATTTAAACCTCCAAATAAACTCTCATCCTTGTAACTTATAAGGGAAAGTGAGTTGCCCATTCATTTTTTTTTTAATATTGCAACGTTTTTTGTTTTTGTAGAAAAGGGAAGATCTGACCCATCCTAAAGTTCCTAATACATATTAAGAGAGGAAAATATTCTGGAGCTCAGATTTCTAGTGTTCATACTATCTAGCAAGATTATTTGCTTATTTAACTTATTCTCTCCTTGCTTTGAAACATTTTGCTTTTTAGAATGCATTTTAGAAAAAGCCACTATAATTAATTGACTCATATTCTAAGAGAAATTGTCTTTCTCTACACCGATAGTATAAGCAACCTACAGCTTATTTTTCAAATCTTTAAAAAGTTAGAAAGTAATCCTTATATTAAAATTAAATTAAAATGGTCTATGGTTTCTTTTATTGTTCTATAGCTGCTGGAGTAGAAATATTCATGGTCTTTTCAAATAATTATAATATAATTATATTCTACTTTCATATCCTCAGAAAATGTGTTTTATCAATGCATTATAATAAAAATGCATTATTAAAGAATCTCTATTTGCTTTTGCTATATTTAACATTTTTAATTTGCCACATATTACAATCTCTAATTGTTTTTTCTGAGAATTACTCTGAGATGAATGGAAATTACACTTGTATACATTACCCTTTTTAATTGGAAAGAAATTGAAATCACAAAAACTGGTTGAAGTCACACATATAAGAAAAAACTCATGGTGGAAGAGAGTCTGGGTTAGGCAATAACATAACACTTAAAGGTTTGAAAGACCATGCAATCTGGGTAATAGATTAAGAAAAAAATAATGTTTTTAGTTTCCAGAATATAATTGGGTCATAGGACAGAAATGTATTAAGTGTTTGAGCTGATGCTATAATATTGCATAGGGCCTTGATCTTGATAAACTAGAAGGTTAGTTTCAATTGGTCCTATTGTAAACTGAATATGTTCCTGATATGTTGAAGTTCTTAATTCCAATAGTTAAGATTCTGATTATTTTTATATAAGATCTTTAGTTGTACTTATATATTAAATTAAATCAATAATGTAGGGTCTTTGCCTAATAAAATTAGTGTATATACTTGAGAAAAGATAGAAGATACCTCATCCTCTCCCCACTCTATGCCATGTAAAAACATAATTTTACTCCCTCACTTTTCTCTTTATCATATCAAAATATTGTGACCAGAAAGGAAACCAGGGAAGGGAATCTCACCAAAATCCAACCAATTCTGACATCATTACTTTAAACTTGTAGCCCACACACTATGAAAAATACATTTCTGTTCTTAAGCCACCAGTTTATGTTACTTGTTATAGCTCCCAGTACTAAATGAGTATTTTATATAGAAATGATAACAAATACCCAACTACAAATAAATTAACTAAGTAGCTGTGCTCTATTTACACAATGGAATACTATGTGCTAAGAAAGGAGAAAATCATGCAATTTGCCATTACATGGATGGAACTAGAGGTTATCCTGCTGACTTAAGTCGGTGAAGAAAATGAACAGATACAGAATGATCTCTCTCATCTGCATGGTATGAAGAGATATAAGAAGAAAGAATAGTCAAAGGCAACAGATCTAGAAAAGTGGTTCACTGAACTGAGCTCAAAAGACTGGAGAACAAATGAAGGGAATTGGGCACAATGGTGGTAGTTGGAACAATGTGGGTATAAAATGATCATAAGTAGTATTACAGACAAAAATAAGTAAAAATCAAAATCAGTAGTCATAGAAAAACACAATGAAAGAGAAATAACAAACAAAATTGATTCCCCATTCTACAGGTCTCCCACATTGCAATCCAAGAGATGTATAATTTCTATTTTTTACTTTATAGTGTCTCCTCGACTTTCTTTCTCTGGGAAAACCTTCTTCTTTCTCATACTTCCCTAAATAAAAACAATTTACTTCTTAATGTGTTTTATCCTGAAATTGTTTTCCATAAAAGAGGGGATAGACCTAGAAAACTGAGAGTAGGTTAGGACTGATGTGCTTTTCCTGAAAAGTACTATCCTTCACTCTAGCCTAAGTTTATGGTTCCCTGAGAACTTAAGTATGGAACAAGTTTCTACCCATATAGACTGAATGGATTGCTATTGTAGTTTAATGGATACCCAGTGAGGGTAGTAGGATGCTAGGATCCATGAAATAAAGGTACGTGTGGCAGTTCTAATTGCCCCCAGCACTCCCTAGGAGGACTAAAGTCAATAGAGCAGAAAAGCAGTAGCACTATATAAAAATTACACCTCTCAATCCATGAGCAAGGTACATGTCTCCATTTCCTTGCATCTGCTTTTATTTCTTGAAGCAGTGTTTTGTAATTTTCTTTGTATAGATCCTTCACCTCTTGAGTTAAATTGACTCAAAGATAGTTGATTTTGTGTGATACTAATGTGGATGGGATTGTTTTTTGTTTGTTTGTTTGTTTTTGGCCACACCTGGTGATGCCCAGGGGTTACTCCTGGCTATGCGCTTAGAAATTGCTCCTGGCTAGGGGACCATATGGGACGCTGGGGCATCGAACCGTAATCCTTCCTAGGCTAGCACAGGCAAAGCAGTCTCCGTACCGCTTGTGTCACAGCTCCAGCCCAGGGATTGTTTTTTAACGTCCATTTCTTCTCTATAATTATTGGTGTATAAGAAGGGCATTGATTTTTTGTGTTGATATTGTAGTCTTACACTTTTCTATATGAATCTATTGCTTCTCGAAGCTTTTTTGTAGTCTTTAGGGTTTTCTAAATATAATATGTCATCTGCAAACAGTGAGAGCTTGACTAAGTCTTCCTCATTAAAATGACAATACTCCCCAAAGCATTGTACAAATTTAATGCAATCCCTCTAAGGAAACCTATGACATTCTTCAAAGGAGTGGATCAAACTCTCTTGAAATTCATTTGGAACAATAAACACCCACGAATAGCTAGATCAACCTTTAGGAAAAGGAATATGGGAGACATTGCTTTCCCCAACTTTAAATTGTATTACAAAGCTTTAGTTATTAAAACAACATGGTATTGTAATAAAAAACAGACCCTTAGATCAATGGAATAGACTTGAATATTCAGAGAATGTTCCCCAGATAGGGAAAGCCTCTTTAACAAGTGGTATTGGGACATCTGGTCAATCACATGCAAAAAAGTGAACTCTGGCTTCCATCTAACACCATTCACAAAGTAGAAATCCAAATGGATTAAGGACCTTGATAGCAGACCCCAAACCATAAAGTATATAGAAAAACAAGTAAGTAAAACACTCCATGAAATTGAAACTAAAGGCATATTCAAGGAGAAAATAGCTCTCCAAACAAGTGAAAGCAGAGATAAACCGATGGGACTATATTAAGCTGAGAAGCTACTGCCTTCATAGAAAATAGTGACTAGGATACAAAAGTCACCACAGAATGGGAGAAATTATTCACCCAATACACATCAGATAAGGAGCTAATATGGAAAATATACAAGGTACTGATAGAACATAAGAAAAAATATAATCCCATCAAAAATGGGAAGAAGAAATGAACAGACGAAATGCAAATGGCCAAAAGGCACATGAAATAATGCTCCATGTCACAAAACATCAGGAAGATGCAAATCAAAACAACAATGAGGTACTATCTCATGCCACAGAGACTGGCATACATCACAAAAAAAAAAAAAAAAAGAACAATCAGTGCTGGCAGGGATGTGTGTAGAAAGAAACTCTCTTTACTGCTGGTGGGAATGCCATCTAGACCAGTCTTTATGGAAAATTATATGAAGATTCCTCAAAAACTGGAAATTGAGCTTCATTACTATCAAGCTATACTACTCCTAGGGTTGTATCTTAGGATCATAAAAACAGAATACAAAAATGCTTTCTGCACACCTATATTCATTGCAGTGCTATTTACAATAGCCAGAATCTAGAAACAACCCAGATGCCTTACAACAGATGAATGGCTAAAGAAACGGTGGCACATATACACAATGAAATACTATACAGCCATCAGGGAGATGAAGTCATAAAATTTTCCTATACTGGATGGACATGGAAACTATTATGCTGAGTGAAATAAGTCAAAGGAAAAGAGAGAGAGAGAGAGAGAGAGAGAGACTGAATAGTCTCTCCTATTTATGGGTTATAAGAAAAATAAAAGATATTATTGTAATAATGCCCAGAGACAATAGAGATGATGACTGGCTCATTATATGAAGCTCACCACAAAGAGTGGTGAGTACAGTTAGAGAAATAACTACACTAACAACTATCATGACAATGTTGATAAGTCAAAGAAGTAGAATGCCTGTCTTGCATACAGGCAGGGGTTGTGGGAGGATGGAAATAGGTGTTCTTCTATGACTGAAACCCCACTATAAACATGTTTGTAATCAAGATGTTAAATAAATATTATTAAAAAACCACGTCTCTTTCACACCCTACTTCATCCAAGTCACATACTTCAATTGGCAAGAGTCAGGTGTGCAAAAACACTTGTTAACACGTTGATATATCTCAGTATTAGCATTAGTAATAAGGTGAAAAATTTGAAAATAAAAAAGGAAAAAAATACTGGAAAACAAGAGATTCTTAAAATAAGATTTGGTGCTAAAGCATTCTAGTCTATGATTCTTTTAGCTTTAAGAAACAGAATAAAATACTGATTGAGTTTAAGTTGGCCACAGAGAAAATAATATATTTCATTTTTTTCTATTAAAATTCATTTTTTACCTTGTTTTACAGTAGAGTTTTATGTTTTATGGTAGAGTTTCTTGCATAGATTAGTCCAGTTGTACACTCTCCATCAGAGTATTTACTTTCCTCTACCATTGACCTGTCTCCTCACTTACCCATTCCCATCCAAGAGTCTTCCTTCAATGATTGGCTCTCACTGAGTGCAAAAACTTTTTATATTTTCCATTAATGTTAAATGATAAGATATCTTATTTCTAGAATATAATCCCTGTGAAGAGTGAATTTTAGTGTGTCAGGATGACAGTACAGAAGGTTGGGCATTTGCCTTGCACTCAGTTGAGCTGATTCCATCCCTGGAATCCCATATGGTCCCTTGAGCCTACAGTGATATTTGAGAACAGAGCCAGAAGTAACCCGTGTGCCTTTTGGTGTGGCCAAAAATTTTTAAAAACTTAAAATAAGAATGAGTTTTAGGTGTGTGTTACTCTATCTTCCTAGTACCTTGCATTGTGATTTGTGATTAACACATACCCATTCACTCACAAACATTTATACTATACCAAAAAAGTACTTAATTACTGTATTTTTGGGTGAATAAATTTTAGATTATTTTATTGAGTTAGCATAATAGAAATATTTCTTCTGGTTGGTCTTAAAGATTTCTTTCAGTTTTTCTAAACTCTGAGAACATACAAGATGTTAGATGTGTGTTGTTCCAGAGATGTGCTTGAGGGAGTAGCATGTGTTATTCATTACATCACATATAACCTTTTCAAGTTTACAATCAATCTTCCTTGGAAGGCTGGTGTCATTTAAAAAGTATGGCAGTGTGCTGGAAGGAGAGACAATCTGAGCCGGCTACAGTCTGTGAATCCAAATACCCTATTTAAAGGTCTAAACATGAAGAAGGATGTACTAAACACATCATTTTCCTTCCAAGTGATTGAAAAGGCATGGAATATTGAAGCTTTGTTGGGTTTCAATGCATTGATTTTCTTGCTACCCATTTTTCTCAGGTTTGTCAGGTACTTAAGAGTCTATTTCAAGTAGCCTGAAGACTCCTTTTTTCATGTTTCTTAAAACTATTTGTGATTAAATCACCCACATTGACTTCCAGCTCCTAATGATTCTCTTCCTGCTAAAACTGATTTTCTCCTTTTCTTTATTCTGTTTTTCACATTTTTATTTTCCAATACATTGCTTGATTTCTGTTTCCCTATTTTTTTCTTTTTCTTGATCCTCTTTGAATTCTGTTTTCCACTTTTCTATTAATTCAGTATACAAATACTGGGAACTTTTCAGTTTCAAGTACTGCTTTCATCAGAGATAGGACCTCTATGCTTTAGGAGAATGTAGTCTAAAGCAGAGATCAAAGATGGCAGAATATAAATAATGTCACATACATAATGAGATAAATCCAAGATACTATCATGAATATATTAATATCTATCAAAATGCTAAAGAAGTCCTTAAAATTGGGTGAAATTGATAACTAATAATTATTGGAATAAGCTAGCCTTCAAGTGAGATTTTTGAGTCAACAATATGTGGAATTCCAGGTGTCCTGAATAGAAAGGCAAAGGTACTAAGCAAAGGTACATTGTGAAAATGTCTGATCATTTTAAGGACTATCTTTGGACGAAATGAAACAGGATCATGTAAATTATTTTTAAAATTATATCATGTGTATTTTATCCAATATTTTTGAGCTGTTATATCTGAAGATGAATAAGGTTTTGTCTTAAAAACACTTTAGGTGGAGCTGGAGAGATAGCATGAAGGTAAGTAGATGTGTTTGCCTTGCATGCAGAAGGATGGTGGTTCAAATCCCGGCATCCCATATAGTCCCCCGAGCCTTCCAGGAGCACTGCCGAGTGTGACCCAACCCGCCCAAAATAAAAACGTTTTAGGTTATTTGGATGCATAGCAAGTTTGAAAAGCATTAAATAAAAGAACATGAGTTATGTACAATTACAAGCATATTCATTTAATGAAATAAAATTAAAAATCTTAGGAGCCTACTATCATAGTTATGTACTAGTACTTGGTACTCTCTCCTCCAAAATGATTGTTCTCTTCTTTTTTGTATTATTCATATTACAATCCCCACTATCCACATGGCTGTAAGAATTATAAATTTCAGCATTTTTTCTAATTGCTCTTATCCCTCAGGTCTTCCTTCTGTCATCATTTCTTACAGTTAGTTTCTTAGTACCTCTAGAATCCACTCTCCGTTTCTTAGTAACTCTAACATTCTTCTTTGCTATTTTCTCAAGGCTCCCATTATTTATTGTCCATATTATTTTATCTCCAGAAGCTTATTTTCTTCCAATCTTTTTTTAGGACAGCAACTGGAGTAAACTGGTGAGATTTCAGGTCTTAGAATCCTTTGTTTCCCTTTACTTTGAGATGGAAAGCAAATGCTTTTGCAAGGTCCATCAGACTTTTCATGGTCATCAGGCTTTTTCCCTTCCTTCCTTAAAATTTATACACTATTAACTTTTGACTCACTAGTTCTTTCTACCCCTATACTTCTCTATTCATACAGGAAAATACATGTAGTTTTCTAAAATTACTTTCTTCTCTGAATAAATTTCTAGATCTATTAAAATTCTCACTTTCTTATCTGATTAACAAATAATTTCTAAATATTCTTAATTGTAACTACTCTGTTTTGATTACACATATATGTACAGACTTTTACACAATGTCAGAGGTAAAGTCTATAAAAATGTTTATTGTTATCTTTTTGATTGCTTTATATGACTCAAAAATGTTTTACAATTATTCTAGGCATCGTAAAAAAAACACATTAAAATAAATGTGGGTTGGCCATGTTTGATTTAGATTGGTTAACTCCAGACCAGATTCTTTCTACTCATATGTACAACCTCTACACAGTAATTGCAAAGACACTATAATAATAAACTTAAAATCTGTTTCTCTAATACTTTGAAATGTTTTCTGTTATCAAAGTCTTTGTCATTAGTTTGTGACTTGTAGCAGCAATCTGAGGTCTTAGTCATCTAAAAGCATAAACAGATGGTCAATTAAGCTAATTTAGTGAACTTTAAAAGAGAACATCAATTTTTCTTTCAAATAGTACATCAGGCATCATATGATTGTAATTGTGCATGCCAGAATATTTTTCTTTTCCCATTTATACCTGGAATTTGAAATGCTTATTTTTTGTACTTTATTTACAGAAAATACATAAAATTTAACTCTATACAATCCAGGCAAGCAAAACAAATGAGTAGAAATGGTTCTGTATAATGTGATTGCATACATACAATAATAAATATCTGTTGTAATTTTGAAAAGAAATGCAAAACTCAGGGGTTAGAAGATGTGATATATAGTTAACCAAAAGGAAGGCAGGAATGAACTAATAAGTGGATGAATGAATGAAGAAGAGAAGGAAGGAGGGGTAAGAAAGAAGAGGAGAGAAAGGAGAGAAAGAATAAGGAAAGGAGAGAAGGAAAGGGGAGTGAAGGCAGGAAGAAGAAAAGGAGAGAAGGAAAAAGTGGGTGAGAAAAGAGGAAAGAAAAAAGGAGGGAGAAAAGGACAGAAGAAAGGTAAGAAAAGGGGGAAGAGGTATGGAGAGAGTAAGGAAGGGGGGATAAAGAAAAGAGGGATAGAATGAGAAAGGAAAGAAGGAAGGAAGAAAATAGAAGAAAGGAAGGAAGGAGAAAGGAGGTAGAGAAATAAAGTAAAAAGAGAGGAAGGGATGGAATAAGGAAGAAAAGGAGGGAAGGTGAGAGAGGAAGGAAGGAAGAAAGGGAGGGAAGAAAGAAGAGAGGGAGGAAGGAAGCAAGAAAGGATCGATGAAACAAAAGAAAGTAATGACGAACAAAAAGAATAAAAAAGGAAGGGAGGGAAGGAAAGAGGAAGGAGGGAAGAAAGAGAGGAAGAAAGAGGGAAGATTGAAGGTAAGGAAGGAAGGAGGCAAAGGAGGGATTGAAGGGAGAGAAAAGAAACAAAGGAAGGAGGAAGGGAGGCAAAAGGGAGGGAAGAAAGGAGGAAAACAATGAGGAAAGGAAGAAAAGAATGAAGAAGAGAAAAGGAAGGAGAGGGAGGGAAAAGGGAATAGAGGCATGGGAGGACAATTAAGGAAAGGAAGGAAGGAAGGAAGGAAGGAAGGAAGGAAGGAAGGAAGGAAGGAAGGAAGGAAGGAAGGAAGGAAGGAAGGAAGGAAGGAAGGAAGGAAGGAAGGAAGGAAGGAAGGAAGGAAGGAAGGAAGGAAGGAAAAAAGGAAGGAAAAAAGGAAGAAAGGAAGGAAGAAGGAAGGAAGGAAGGAAGGAAGGAAGGAAGGAAGGAAAAAAGGAAGGAAGGAAGGAAGGAAGGAAGGAAGGAAGGAAGACAGGAAAGTCGATAAAATGTTTAACATAAAACATTTGATCACATTTATTGACTTTGTAGCTTCTCTAACCTGCTAGAATGACTAGTCTACACTAGTTCTGAAATATCTATTCAAATAAGCAATGAAAAAAGCCTGTGATTGAGATGACTCCTACAGGACAAATTGAGAATACTAAGTTTGAGTTAACATAATTAGGTATATATATATTATATATTTATATATATATTATTTATATATATATATATATATATATATATAAAACTATGGGTTCACTTTATATTCTTACTAGTAATAAAGTTTGAATAAATAACTGATGTAAGTACTGAAAAACAAACAGCATTTTTTAGAATGTACATTGAAGTGACAATGTGCTAGGTTTTTAGCCCTCCCTATCACCATACGTTTGTGACTTTAGGCAGATAAAGGTCTCCACTTCTTCAAGCTTTAGTTTTCTAATTTAACCCTTACTTTCTTTAGCCCTAGAATCTATTATAGTTTATAATATAACTAATAATTCCAGAATTAAAAATGTATTTATCACAAAAGTTATCTTTTTAGATTTAGGACAACACTAGGTAAGTGACTATCAGCTCTAATGAAATCCCAGATCTCTGAATTTACTCCAAAGTGAATCACTACCACAGTCAACAAAGACTACCTACCTCAAACAAGGAAAAAACTTTCTAAACAATTATGATGACCAGATTATATCACTGTGGATTTTAAAACTAATTAAAGTGATATTCTAGTTTCTACAACTGTAATTCCCAATACAGTACTAATGCCAATTATTACTACTAGTTTACTGAGTTTTTCAACAGTTACTATTATTGTGTGTCCAAAGGAGTTCTTAGGACATTTATCTCATCTCTTCTCAATCAGCCAATAAATCGTATGTTGAGTGAGAATTATTGATGTTATAATTTACTAGATATTCCTATATTTCCTTTTTTGAAAATTGCTATAAATTTTTTAAATTGCTATATATTCTTTAACTTCTATCATTGTAAGAAGCCACATCTAGATATGACCAAGTATGTTGGATATTTGAAGTAGTAAAGAATAAGCTACATATTTCCAGAAAGAAAGTTAGCTATTTCTTAAGTTTTTCTGATTATAAGTATTTCCCTTTTTTCACTTAGGCCCTTCATCTAATACTTTAATTAAGTTATGAGCACTCTTATGATGCATATATGGGGCAATGAATAAAAAGTGTGCTACTTGATGCCCATTTTATATTCATTCATTTTCTGTTGTCATACAATTCAAATTCCTTAAAAAAAAATTCCTTCAAAAAAATTCAACATTTATTCCTGAAACTTAACCCCATCCCTCAATCAAATAATATATGTAAGATTGACTTCTATTCCTGGCTCAAGCAAAGAGCTTTGACTGGAATATCATAGCATTATAATATTTATACCTAGATATTATGAACACAAAATCCAAATTCAAGTCATGATAAAAATATCTGGTGGAGAACATTTTGCTAACCTTGGGTTTGTGAAACTGTGAAAGATCACCATATAAAATAAATCTAAAATTTAGATTTTAGATTCACCCCAGGGAAGCTGAGGTAGGATGAACAAAGAAAGATAGAAAGAGATGCCTTGAATCCCAAAATGCTCATGTTCAGTAAAACAGTAATTTCTTTCTCTTTTTTTTTTAGTCACTGAGAGATGGATATTTTAACCTTTTCAGGTAAAAATAAAAATTAAACCAGGCTGGTACAATGAGTAGAGCATTTGCCTTGAACATGACAAACCGGTTTTCGATCTCTGACATCCTTTATGGTCCTCCAAGCACCACTAGGACAAATTCCTGAATACAGAGTCAGGAGAAATCCCTGAACAAAACAAAAATTAAACCTGGGTCTTCAACAATTGAAAGATACTTGAATTCATTTTTAATATGGAAGTTAAAAATAAAAACACTATATACCACTCTTAGTACCTCCAACTAATAGCTTATAGATAATTTATTATATTGAGCCTTTAAATTAAAATAAGAATTATACTTTTCTTGTGGAAATCTTAAAATGGTACAATGCATGTGGTAGATATTTTTTAATATTTGTTAAACATACAATTTCAATTACATTTGAACTCAACTATTTTTTAAATTTATTCAATATTTTATATATCCAAAGTCTTGTTTAATATGTATATTTGAAATAAACTTGCATATTTAAAATGAAAAGTATTTTCATTGTCATATAAAACATCCCAGTCTAACATATACCAAGAAGCAGATTTTAAAAATTATGTTCCATGAAAACAGCAATATGTCATTCTACAAAAAAGAGAAAATTTTTCTGCACCAATATGGACATATCTTCATGGTATGTTAAGTAAATAATTAAAAAGTGAAAGAATTTGTGTAAAATTTATAAAATAGGTAAAGAAATGAATATATTTTTATATTTGCTTGTATATATATATATATATATATATATATATATATATATATATGACTATTTCAGGAAGGACAGAAAAGAAATAAATATTTTTTTTTTTTTTTTTGGTTTTTGGGCCACACCCGGTGACGCTCAGGGGTTACTCCTGGCTATGCGCTCAGAAGTTGCTCCTGGCTTGGGGGACCATATGGGACACCGGGGGATCGAACCGCGGTCCGTCCAAGGCTAGCGCAGGCAAGGCAGGCACCTTACCTTTAGCGCCACCGCCCGGCCCCAGAAATAAATATTTATTTATGTGATGGGTTTGTGAAACATGAGATTTTCAAAATAAATTAAGAAGAATATTTTCAGTATATATCATTATCTTATTTGTATTATTGGAACTACATGAACTCTCACAGATATTTCTAAATCATATTTTTAAAGAAAAGATTAAAATGACAGAGTGAATTTTGGAATTCTATAAACCATTTGAACTCTAGTGATGAAATGTCATAAACATAAAAGAAATGCGCAAGCCTTTATTTCGTTTTCTCAGTTTAGCTCTCTGCAGCATAACTGAAAACACACAGTTCCGGGGCTATAGTGGCACCTATAGGACACAATGAGAATCTTCCATTTGTTTGGACTTTCTAACTTTTATTTTTCTGGCTTAGTGTTTTGGTAGGGTGATTAATTTTCCTGTAGGATTTCTAGACAAAAGCATTAATAAGTTATAGTAAATTTACTGTCAGGTACTCCTGGATACTAATCACGTTCCTATCATTTACTGTCTGTATTGCTTTTTGGAAAAAGACACTTAATACCTTAAAAGTCTGTTTCTTCACATGTGAAAATGGGGTAATAGTATCTACCTCATCAGATTAATGCCTACTAATATTTTTATTTACTTTTTTGCTTATGCAGTCCTAATGCTGCCTCATAGAAATTGCCTCTGGTACCTCAATTTCTAGACTAACTTTAAATCTGCATTAGATAGGAATTTAAATGACTTTTGAGTTATAAAGACAATAAATCATTTTTTCTATGCCATATTGAAAGCTTTTTTTACTTGCCGATTTTCTCATATTGCATGTTTAAAATTGCTCAACCTCACTCATAGTAAAATAGTATAAGTATAAATTTCAAATTTCAAATTTCAAATGAGTGCATTTTCTAACAATTATGTTGACAAAAATAAAATCTAAGTTAAACCAGCACTATGTTGGTCAAAATGTGGGGAAATATTTTGTATTGCTGGTGAGTGTGATTTAACAATATCTAGAGGAAGCAAATTAGGCACATTCGTTAGTTAAATTGCAATACATGTATTCTTTCACCTAGTATCTGTGCTTTTGTGTAATTTGTTCTACAGACATATACAGATGCATGCAAAATGAGGCAGAGAGGGCCAAGGTTATTCATGGCAGCATTGTTTGTTCCTGCAAACAACAGAAATCCACCTAAATGTTCATCACTGAAAAATCAGTTTTATTCATAGTAGAAGACTCTAAATCTAAAATGAGTATGTTTCCCTAAAAGCTTAAATGAAAAACTCTCTAGTACATAAGCTGTTTAAAAATGAAAAGGGAATAGAGAAATCTAGAAGAGCCAACTGTGGTATTGAAAGGGTAATCAGAGAAGCAATCTTTGCTCCTATTTGTTTGCATATTCATTGAAATCTCTAAAAAAAAAAAAGACAAAAGAAAATTGTCACCATAAATGCTACATAAACATATTGGTAGATTAGAGACAGATTCTTTTTCAAGGGAGATTTATTTATACATTTTAATTTTTAAATACTATTTCCATACACAAAATGGAATTAGTAAAATTTTAGTAGAATGAGTTTTATTTTTTAACTATGAAACCCTTGGGGGGGAGTACTCAGAATATGTTGTATACAGAGGGGTCTTTATCTCCAAGATTTCAGTTTCTTCACCGCTTTGAGAGATCAGATTGCAGAGCTGGAAATATTCCTTGGTTATATTGCCATCTACTGGATAAATAGGATATTTCCTTTATTTCCTTCGTACTTTTAAGGGAGAGAAACAGCGATTAGAAGTGTTCAGCAAGGTATAGGTGAAAAACAATGTTGATTTCTTTTTCTATTAGAATTGTTAGTAGCACAATTATAATTTTTCAGAGAAGCATCTGGAAATGTAGGCCTTAGAGATAGACATCCCTGGTTATAATGTGTCCATCACTTATTCTGTAATTCTCAGAACATGACTTAAGTAACTTATCATTTCTGAAGTAAATTGTCTGTATATGAAAAATGTGGAATACAAGCTGTATTTCATATCTACAATTGCAGTGCTTTAATATGCTAGCTAATAACCAAATATAACTAACAAAGAGTGTGATCATTCAAACCCTCAAACAATCCTAAACACAGAAATTTTATTATAACAGGAAGTGTTCTGCTTAAGAGATGAGATCCACAAGATTAACCTCTTTTCAGGCTTTAATTCACAGGAACTATGAAGATACAGGACCAACAGGACTAGGGAGATCCTTCCAGACAACAAAACAGAGCAAACCAAGATGTCTAAGGAGCTTTATTTTTCTCCTGGCGAGAGATACTTTTCTCTTTCTGTCCTGTGTATCATGGGAAGTGCTATGGATCAGGTGCTACGTAAATTATTTCCTATTCTCTTTATCAAATGACATTTGGGGGACTAGGTTCAGGCATTTTCCCTGCATGTAGTCTTCCTTGGATCTGATCCTTGATACTTCCAGGAGCACCACTCAGTCTGGCAAAAACAATAACAAACTAATAAAAATCACAATTGAGTATTTTGTTGTAATTATCTTGTTCTTTCCCTGCCCCTGTACATATATGTTTTATAGTTCCATAGAATCATAGATTCTTGGTCATGGGAAACTTCATCGGGGAAATGGGGAACAAAGGCCTTGGAGACTGATATTCTATATTTACCCCCTTCAGATTTCAGTTATAAAAAACAAATATATTTTGTTTATGCAATAAATTTGGACTTTCTTTTTGTTAGTTACTAGCAAAAGAACTAATTATTCAGAAAGGTTTTAAAACAGAAGATACACAAATGCACATATAATGAGATTTTACATTTTCTTATTATTTGACATAAAACCATATACTGTCTTAGGCAAACAATAAGAAAATAAAACAATTTCATACATGGCTAGCAAGAGTATACTCTGTTTAAAGTCCTGTGGAGAATAATTTGTAAATGGCTATAAACATGGCTATAAACAATATGTTTCTGACATATTCTTACACATACAAAGTAAATTATATATAAGACTACTTAATTCAGCCTAACTTTTAAAAGCAAGAAATCACTGTACAACAATAGAAAATTTAGCCATAACAGGTGCGTCATTATTGTGGGAATACTCAAATGCTATGAAAAAAAAAAAGAAGCATTGAATGTACTGATATACAAGTGTCAACAAGGTGTTGTGTTTATATAGAAGAATCACAATGGAAAAAATATATAGTAATTTTATAGTACCCTAGCATTAAACTAAAAGAAAGCAGTCAAAATATTTTCTATCAGATGAATGCAATAACTGCTTGCTAAAAAAATAAAATAAAAACTGATATCTCTTGACATAAATTTGGTGAATTTTTTTCATTGTAATGTGTTTACCTATTCAAAAGTTGAATGAATTTAAATGTTGAATTTTCTAACTAGTAAATGAAAGCTACAGAACAATAAAAACAAAATATAGATCCTGGCACTGCAGTGCATAAATTAGATGGGCCAGCTTCCTCCATTTTCTAGACAGATCTGTTGCTGCTCTTTGAGATCAGGCTCCGAGGAAATAGATGTTCTGTGATAAGGGTGACACCTGCTGGACAAAGTGAAAATTGTTTCGTTTCTTTTTTTCATACATATGGTATTTGTGGGATGCAGGGGGAAAGATAGGGAAATTTATTGTGGCTTAAAGGAGTAGTGAATATAAATTTCCTTTAGAATGGCAATATATGAAAGTTTTGATAAAATACAAATTTTTCAAACAAACTTTTTTCTTATTAGGTATAGAGAAACTGGAAAAAAGGAATAAAAGTAGATTTTTCCAATTACCTATATTTACTTTGTGTTCCCAGATTGTGTATAGCTTCACGCAAAAAAAAAAAAAAATGTTTGAGCTATAAAATCTACATTTATGATGGGAAATTAAGAGCAGATTCATAGGAACCAGAGCAATAGTACAGTGGATAGGGTGATTGAAATCCACTCTATCAAAGCCAGTAGATAAAGCCTGGATTTGATCCCTAGCTCCCAGTATGGTTCCCCGAGTCCCACCAGGAATGATCCTTGAAGGAAGAGCCAGGATTTAAGTCCTAAGCACCATCAGCTATAGTACCAAAATGAAATAAACAAAAAAAATAGATTCATAATCAAAGACTCCTATATCCATTGTTGCAAGTCAGCCCCTGAAGAGGTTGACTGATGGTGGGATGGAGGATGAGGCCTTTCTCTTCTAGCTCGGAGCACGCGTCTGCCACCCTGTCTAGCCGACGGTTCTGAAGTGAAACGGCGGGTAACCAGCTCGCAGACAGTCAGGCTTGTGGAAATATTAGCTTTATTCGGTGGACAAGACTGAAGTCCAAAGACTCAGCCTCAGTTCCAGCAAAAAAGCCTCGAGCCTTCCACAGACCCTTGTTTTTATCCCCCAGACTCATGTACCACCCAATGGTGGGATCAGATACCAACCAATGGTGGAAGCAGAATCAGGTACTACCCTAGGGTGGGGACAGAATGCCAGGTCACACCCTAGGGTAGGGCACAATCACCAATCAGGTTAGGGTCAGCAACATACTAATCCCCTAAAATATTTACATACACAACAATCCATCAAACAGTATCTCTCAATTGCTCAATTTCTAAGGCATCACAGGCCCTAAAAGGATCTCTTTCAAGAACTAAGATGCTAGAAAGATAAAACTCATGAAAGGTTCATCCTTGCTCATGAATCCTTGTCACCTCAAATGGAGCCTCAAATAAAGGATAATCTTCCAGGAAAGCCATAGTATATAACTAATGATGTTATTTTGCCACAGAGTTCTAGTGTTGTAACAGATTAAGGTGAAAGAATACTGTCAATTCTTTGCTATTTCTTCTCTTTTCCAAGTGGACAGTTTTATTTCAATTCCCTTAATTTCTTCCTATATAAATATAATGTGAATTATTATCTTAATTTAAGAATTATTTGCAGGGGCCGGGCGGTGGCGCTGGAGGTAAGGTGCCTTCGCTAGCCTAGGACGGACCACGGTTCGATCCCCCGGCGTCCCATATGGTCCCCCAAGAAGCCAGGAGCAACTTCTGAGCGCATAGCCAGGAGTAACCCCTGAGCGTCACAGGGTGTGGCCCAAAAACCAAAAAAAAAAAAAAAAGAATTATTTGCAGTACACTGTGATAAGTCACAATGCAATGTAAATAGAATGGTCACCACCTAGATGCTGAACTTTGGAGACACAGGGTTTGTTTATTTATTTTTGAGTTTGGAGTTGTTTATCCTATTTCTTTCTGAGAGGTGGTTGATCATTTTTATTACAAGTAGTATGAGTTGCTATATGTATATATACATCTTTGAGCTTATGCTTATATAGAGGCTGTTGGTCCTATGACTTTAAAAAAAAGGAACAATATATTTCTCTATCCATAATTATGTTTCAAGAATAAGCATATGATAAAACAATTCAGTCAGAGCTAGGTCTTTCTTCTATAATCGGAGTGTAAAGATAAAAGTCTGGAATGAGAAAAGCTGATTAAATAAATAAGACTTTTAATTGCCCTGAACAAAATGGTGATTATGGTTTGTAAACTACCACATTTTTCATCACCCCCCCCAAAATAAAGATGGGAAGAAATGTCTGTGCATCATATAGAGTGAATGCCACCTGGAGCTGAAGTCTGAATGCAGGGGAGAAGACCATATACTAACCACTTGACATCTGCCCCCTTTATTGCACATATAGTATACCACATATTTATACCACATAATATGAACAATCAGGTTAATACACTTTCACTGTTCCATATAAAGCTTTCGTTTATGACTACTTTATCTCTGCTTAGACCTTTTTTATATTAATAATAAAGTATTTAAAAATGTTTTTCTGATGTAAAAAAAAAGTTTGGTAAATGTATTTAACCAGCTGTAAAAATACTTCAACTTCACAGGCTGGTTTTTCCCAGCTACCATTTCTTGATGTCTCTTGTTTACCTCCTCTAAAAGCTATGAGTAGCTTATAGAAAGAAAAATACGGTAATACCTTGTCTCACCCAGGCAGACTTCTAATTCTAATTCTCAAAACCCATAACTTGGGGGTTGCCAGTAAGATCGCCAGTAAGGTCGCCTGGGGACAGGCGGCTGCTGACCTGACTCTCACAGGTACTGGGGCTTGATCTAAGGGGAGGCTGGGGTCTCCAGGAGGGCCGCCTGATGACTGAAGGCTGCAGACCTGCCTCTCTTGCAGATACTGGGGCTTGATCTAAGGAGAGGCTGGGGTCTCCAGGAGAGCCGCCTAGGGACAGATAGGCACCCACCTGCGTCTCTCTCTTATACCAAGTGGAGAGTTCAGGAGAGACTGCCGGTCACCAGTAGCAGTGCCTGGGGAACTGGACGGGTGGTGACCTGCTCCTCTCGGAGCTATGGGGTAGTACTGAGACTAGGCTATCAGAGGTCGCCACTATTGGAGCTTGGGACTGCACCCTCTCACAGGGATCAGGAACATAGAGATCTGAGAGCAGGACCAAATCTCAGCGACCCCACTCACCATCCTCGCCTAGGACCGCACTCCAGAGTAAGGACCTAGCCACACACCACAGGTGTCATTGGAGGTCTGAGAACAAGGGCAGAACACTCTGAACCACCAAAAGCAAAGAAAAATGGGGAAACCAAGGAAGACACTATCAGTTGGAGATATGGAGAGAAATCCTAGCAAGTTTCCAAGTCCACAAAAATTCATAAACCCAATAGATGTGGACATAAAAGTGGCAATGAAAGCCATGACATTAGAAATCAAAGAATCACTCACCAGTGAGTTCAAGAAATCCACAGATGAGCAAGTCAACCAACTCAAAGATGAACTGTTTTACAGCAGATGAGAGAATCCATACAAAGGGAATTAAAGGAAATTAGAAATGTCTTAGCAAGCCAAAATAGCAGAATTACACAGCCAGAGAATCGCATAGAAGAACTTGAAAACTTGGGGCCGGGAAGGTGGCGCTAGAGGTAAGGTGTCTGCCTTGCAAGCGCTAGTGTAGGACGGACTGTGGTTCGATCCCCGGGCATCCCATATGGTCCCCCCAAGCCAGGAGCGACTTCTGAGCGCATAGCCAGGAGTAACCCCTGAGAATCAAACTGGTGTGGCCCAAAAAAAAAAAAAAACTTGAAAACTACAAACCAAAAATGACAAAGAAGCCAATAAGGAAATAAGAGGTAAGGCATTGGAAGAAAATATCAGGTATTTAATAAACAAAGACAAAATAAATGATCTATAGATTGTAGGAATACCAGAAGGGGAGGAAATGGGGAAAGGAGAAGAACAAGTGGTGAGGAAAATCATAGCAGAAAACTTTCCCACCCTCTGGAAAGATGCTCCAGTTCAAATCCAAGAGGCAAAAAGAGTCCCTAATAAAATAGACCCTAATAAACCAACACCAAGACATATAGTAATTCAATGGCAAGAGAGAGAGAGAGAAAGAGAGAGAGAGAGAGAGAGAGAGAGAGAGAGAGAGAGAGATGAATTCCTTAAAGCAATAAGGGAGAAAAAAACCTCAAGTACAAAGGGAAGAACATAAGAATCAAACCAGATCTCCCATTTGAAATCATTCAAGCAAGAAGACAGTGGAATGATGTATTCAAACAACTGAATGAAAGAAACCTCCAACCTAGAGTCTAATACCTGGCAAAACTCTAATTCATATGGGAGGGAGGACTAAAAACATTCTCAGACAAGAAAGATCTCACACTATTTGCGCTAACCAAGCCAACTCTAAATTAACTACTTAAAGATGTACTACACAATTCAAATCCCCAATTGTAACAACAACCACTCTACTCAGTACAATAGCACAACAACCTGCTCTGTCAATACTCTCCTTAAATGTCAATGGACTAAAATCTCCCATTAGAAGACACAGAATAGAGGATTGGATTAGACATCTAAAACCAGATTTCTGCTGCCTGCAAGAAATACACCTAAAAGAACAGGTAGACACAGACTTAGAGTAAAAGAATGGAAATCAATTATTCAAGCCAACGGAAAAAAAAAAGCTGGAACAGCCATTCTCATATCAGATCAAATTGCATTCAACCTCAAGAAAGGCTCAAAGACCGAAAGGGTCACTACTTATTGATCAGGGGAACCTTAGACCAAGCAGTACTAACTCTGATCAATATCTATGCATCGACTTTAGAGCCAGCAAAATATGGAAGGCATTTGCTCACAAACCTAGAGAAACATTTGTAAAAAAGTGTGAGTGTAATAGGGGATTTTAATACTCCCCTATCACCACTAGACAGATCCACTAGGCAGAAAACAAGCAAACATATAAGAATACTAAACAAGAAACTAGATAAATGAGCATAGTGGACTTACACTGGCTCTCCACCCCAAGAAAGCAGAATACACCTTCTTCTCAAGTGCACATGGAATCTTATCCAGAATAGACCATGCCTTAGGATATAAAGCTAACTTACACAAAGTCACAAACATAAGGATTATCAGAAGCACCCTATCAGATCATTATGCAACAGAGATCATGATCAACTATGAAAAGAAACTGTGAAGAAAACTCAATACCTGGAGATTAAACAACATGCTACTCAACAACTGGATCAAAAAGGAACTCAAGGAAAAAATGGAGAGATTCCTTGAGAAAAATGATAATGAAGAGACAAACTGTCAAAATCTATGAGACACAGCAAAAGCAGTAATTAGGGGGAAACTCATAGCAATTCAGGCCTATGTCAGGAAAGAGAAAAAAGAGAAAGTCAACAGTTTAAAGGGACAACTGAAGGAGATGGAAAAACAACAAAGAAACCCAAACACAACCAGTAGACAGGAAATAATAAAAACCAGAGCAGAAATAAACAACATAGAATCTAGAAGAACAATACAAAAACATCAAAGACCAGAGTTGTCTTTGAAAGAATAAACAAGAATAAACTTCTGGCAAGACTCACCAAATAATAGAGGGAAATCACCCAAATAAACAGGATCACAAATGAAAGGGTAAAGATTACAACAGAACCCCCAAGAAATTCAACACATTGTGAGAACTTATTATGAACAACTATATTCGGTTAGATTAGAGAACCCAGAAGAAGCCAACAGATTTCTGGAAAAATATCATCTTCTGATACTGGAAAAGGAGGATGTAGAAAACCTAAACAGGCCAATCACATCTGAGGAAATTGAATCAGTAATCAAGAAACTCTCCAAGAACAAAAGTCCAGGTCCAGATGGTTTTACAGGTGAATTCTATCAAGAATTAGACTTAGAACCACTGATCCTCAGGCTCTTTCAAAAACATTGAAAGACAGGAATGCTTTCTAACTCCTTTTATGAGGTGAACATCACACTTATTCCCAAAGACGACAAAGACCCCCACCAAGAAATAAAACTATAGACCAATCTCACTAATGAATATAGATGCAAAAATCCTCAACAAAATCTTAGCAAACTGAGTTCAACAGTACATCAAAAAGATTATACACTATGACCAAGTGTGTTTCATCCCAGGAATGCAAGAATGGTTCAATATATGCAAATCAATCATCATACATCACATCAACAAGAAGAAAGACAAAGACCACATGATCATATCAATTGATTCAGAGAAAGCATTTGACAAAATCCAATACCCATTCATGCTGTAAACACTCAGCAAAATAGGGTTGGAAGGAACCTTCCCCAAGATTGTTACAGCTATCTGTAAAAAGCCCACCGCCAACAATATCCTTAATGGTGAAAAACTGTAAACATTTCCACTACGGTCAGGAACAAGGCAAGGCTGCCCACTTTCTCCACTCTTATTCAATATAGTTTTAGAAGTACTAGCAAAGCAATCAAACAAGAGAAGGGAATCAAGGAATACATATAGGGAGAGAAGTAGTCAAGCTATCCCTATATACAGGTGATATGATGATATACATAGAAAACCCTAAAGAGTCCACAGTAAAACTAGAAACAATAAGCCAACGCAGCAAAGTGGCTGGCTACAAAATCAATACTCAAAGACAATTTCTCTATATAAATAACAAAGCAAAGGAAAAAAGACATTAAGGGAGTCAACCCCACATTTAAAATAGTATCTAAAAATATCAAGAACCTGGGAATCAACCTGAGAAGAGAAGTGAAAAACCGTATACCATGAAAACTTCAAATCGCTTCAGAAAGAAATTGAAGAGGACCTAAGGAAATGGAAGTAACATCCCCTGCTCATGAGTAGAAGGAATCAATATAATTAAAAATGTCTATCTTACCTAAATTATATATATATTATATATATAATATATATATTATATATAGTAATAGTATATTCAACCACAGGTCCCTATCCAAATTCAGACATCATTTTTAAGGAACTAGGACAAACAATAATAAAAGTTCATCTGGAAACACAAAAGACCTAGGTTAGAAAAATTCATACTAATAAATAAGAAACTGGGTGGCATTTCTTTACCTAACCTGAAAGCTTTATTATAAAGTCGATAGTCAGTCAAAAAACACCATGGTACTAGAACAAAGATAGAATATCTGACTCAGTGGGTTAAAACAGAGTATCCAGAGATATACCCCCAAAATATATGGTCAACTGATATTTGACAAAGGATCCAAGAACCTGAAATGGAACAAAGACAGTCTCTTCAATAAATGGTGTTGGAACAACTGGATAACCATCTGTAAGAAACTAAAGTTTGATCCATACCTAACACCTTACACAAAAATGAATTAAAATAGAAAAAAGACCTTAAAATCAGACCCAAATCTATAAAGTTCATAGAGGAAAAAATAGGAAGAACAGTCCAAGACATATCTCAAAAAAGTCTTTGACGATGGATTGCCAATAGCATCAAACCTAAATAAATGAGATTACATCAAACTAAAAAGCTTATGTAAGGCAAGAGAAACGCTGGGATAAAAACCAGAACAGCTAACGGAATGGGGAAAAAATCTTCACCCTTGACACTTCAGATAAAGGGTTGATATCTAGGATATACAAAGCACTCAGAAAGGTGAGCTCCACAAAACCTAATAAAGCCATAGAAAATGGGGAATGGAAATGAATAGAAACTTTTCCAAGGAAGACTGACAGATGGCCATGAAACACCTGAAAACATGTTCACCATCACTCATCATTAGGGAAATACAAATCAAGACAACAATGAGGAAGGCAACAACAGTGAGGATGGCACATATCAAAAATAAAGGGACCAATCACTGTTGGCATGGATGTGGTATTAAAGGAATTCTCATCCACAGCTGGTGTGAATGTTGCCTTGTCCAACCCCTATGGAAAACAGTATGGAGAGTGCTTAGAAAACTCAGAATTGAGATGCCATGTGACACAGCAATTGCACTCCAGGATATCTATCCCCAAGGCGGAAGAATATTCATACCAAAATATGTATGCACTCCACTATTTATCGCAGCACTCAGCACAATAGTCAAGATTTGGAACCGATTTTTTCAGGGAGGGACTTCAGAGCATAAAAGCCGGCTATCCTTTGCAAAAGCTGGCTCCCTGTGTGTGACACAAGGCGGGGAAAATAGCGAAAGTACACCGGCCCAGTGGGGCTCAGCTGTGAAAGACTGTGAGTGTGACCTGTCTATGTCTGTCTACTGTCCTCTTGCGTGAAACTCTTGCGAGTGGGGCAAAAAGAGCCTCCAGAAACCTCGCTCGCCCAGACGCCATTTTCAGGGAGGGACTTCAGAGCATAAAAACCGGCTATCCTTTGCAAAAGCTGGCTCCCTGTGTGTGACACCAGGCGGGGAAAATCCGCGAAAGTACACCGGCCCAGTGGGGCTCAGCTGTGAAAGACTGTGAGTGTGACCTGTCTATGTCTGTCTACTGTCCTCTTGCGTGAAACTCTTGCGAGTGGGGCAAAAAGAGCCTCCAGAAACCTCGCTCGCCCAGACGCCATTTTCAGGGAGGGACTTCAGAGCATAAAAGCCGGCTATCCTTTGCAAAAGCTGGCTCCCTGTGTGTGACACAAGGCGGGGAAAATCCGCGAAAGTACACCGGCCCAGTGGGGCTCAGCTGTGAAAGACTGTGAGTGTGACCTGTCTATGTCTGTCTACTGTCCTCTTGCGTGAAACTCTTGCGAGTGGGGCAAAAAGAGCCTCCAGAAACCTCGCTCGCCCAGACGCCATTTTCAGGGAGGGACTTCAGAGCATAAAAACCGGCTATCCTTTGCAAAAGCTGGCTCCCTGTGTGTGACACAAGGCGGGGAAAATCCGCGAAGTACACCGGCCCAGTGGTGGCTCAGCTGTGAAAGACTGTGAGTGTGACCTGTCTAATGTCTGTCTACTGTCCTCATTGCGTGAAACTCTTGCGAGTGGGGCAAAAAGAGCCTCCAGAAACCTCGCTCGCCCAGACGCCATTTTCAGGGAGGGACTTCAGAGCATAAAAAACGGCTATCCTTTGCAAAAGCTGGCCTCCCTGTGTGTGACACCAGGCGGGGAAGAAATCCGCGAAAGTACACCACCGGGCCCAGTGGGGCTCAGCTGTGAAAGACTGTGAGTGTGACCTGTCTATGTCTGTCTAACTGTCCTCTTGCGTGAAACTCTTGCGAGTGGGGCAAAAAGAGCCTCCAGAAACCTCCGCTCGCCCAGACCGCCATTTTCAGGAGGACTTCAGAGCATAAAAGCCGGCTATCCTTTGCAAAAGCTGGCTCCCTGTGTGTGACACAAGGCGGGGAAAATCCGCGAAAGTACACCGGCCCAGTGGGGCTCAGCTGTGAACAGACTGTGAGTGTGACCTGTCTATGTCTGTCTACTGTCCTCTTGCGTGAAACTCTTGCGAGTGGGGCAAAAAGAGCCTCAGAAACCTCGCTCGCCCAGACGCCATTTTCAGGGAGGGACTTCAGAGCATAAAAACCGGCTATCCTTTGCAAAAGCTGGTCTCCCTGTGTGATGACACCAGGCGGGAAAATCCGCGAAAGTACACCGGCCCAGTGGGGCTCAGCTGTAGAAAGACTGTGAGTGTGACCTGTCTATGTCTGTCTACTGTCCTCTTGCGTGAAACTCTTGCGAGTGGGGGCAAAAAGAGCCTCCAGAAACCTCGCTCGCCCAACACGCCATTTTCAGGGAGGGACTTCAGAGCATAAAAGCCGCTATCCTTTGCAAAAGCTGGCTCCCTGTGTGTGACACAAGGCGGGGAAAATCCGCGAAAGTACACCGGCCCAGTGGGCTCAGCTGTGAAAGACTGTGAGTGTGACCTGTCTATGGTCTGTCTACTGTCCTCTATGCGTGAAACTACTTGCGAGTGGGGCAAAAAGAGCCTCCAGAAACCTCGCTCGCCCAGACTCCATTTTCAGGGAGGGACTTCAGAGCATAAAAACCGGGCTATCCTTTGCAAAAAGCTGGCTCCCTGTGTGTGACACAAGGCGGGGAAAATCCGCGAAAGTACACCGGCCCAGTGGGGCTCAGCTGTGAAAGACTGTGAGTGTGACCTGTCTATGTCTGTCTACTGTCCTCTTGCGTGAAACTCTTGCGAGTGGGGCAAAAAGAGCCTCCAGAAACCTCGCTCGCCCCAGACGCCATTTTCAGGGAGGGACTTCAGAGCATAAAAACCGGCTATCCTTTGCAAAAGCTGGCTCCCTGTGTGTGACACCAGGCGGGGAAAATCCGCGAAAGTACACCGGCCCAGTGGGGCTCAGCTGTGAAAGACTGTGAGTGTGACCTGTCTATGTCTGTCTACTGTCCTCTTGCGTGAAACTCTTGCGAGTGGGGCAAAAAGAGCCTCCAGAAACCTCGCTCGACCAGACGCCATTTTCAGGGAGGGACTTCAGAGCATAAAAGCCGGCTATCCTTTGCAAAAGCTGGCTCCCTGTGTGTGACACAACGCGGGGGAAAATCCGCGAAAGTACACCGGCCCAGTGGGCTCAGCTGTGAAAGACTGTGAGTGTGACCTGGTCTATGTCTGTCTACTGTCCTCTTGCGTGAAACTCTTGCGAGTGGGGCAAAAAGAGCCTCCAGAAACCTCGCTCGCCCAGACGCCATTTTCAGGGAGGGACTTCAGAGCATAAAAACCGGCTATCCTTTGCAAAAGCTGGCTCCCTGTGTGTGACACCAGGCGGGGAAAATCCGCGAAAGTACACCGGCCCAGTGGGGCTCAGCTGTGAAAGACTGTGAGTGTGACCTGTCTATGTCTGTCTACTGTCCTCTTGCGTGAAACTCTTGCGAGTGGGGCAAAAAGAGGCTCAGAGGAGCACGGCCGCTCCGCTTCGCTACGCGGCCGTGCACTCTTTCTAAGGAAAGAACTCCATTGCAACAAGAAGGAAAATCACACTAAGAACGGCGCTATATCACAGAAGCAAACATTTCTCTCTGGACTGTCTTCTCTGTTACATGCTCGGGCCTAAGATTTGACCCAGTGTGAGGCTTCATCCACGGAGGACTCCCCTCCCTTAGAGGCAAGTCAGCCCATCCAGAAAGGGAGGAGCCAGAGGAGTGTGCTGCCTACATCATATAGACAATGAATACCACTACAACACGTAGAAAAACCCACAATACAAATGTGACAATGGGGGAAACAGCGCAGGCCAGCATCAGACATAGAGAATGAAGATGACAATTCTGAGGACCAGATAATGACTGAACAACTAATCAACCTCTCAGATAAGGACTTTAGACTAGCAATATGGAAGGTGCTCAACAGACTCCAAGAAACCATGGATCGAGTTGAACAGAACACTAATAAGAACCAAGAAAATATGAAGGCAGAAATGACAAAACTCCAAACTGAAATAACATGTCAACTAACAGGCCTGAAAAACTCAGTAAACGAAGTGAATGACAAAATGGATAAGCTCTGGGACAGGGTATCAGAAGCTGAGAATAGACTTGGTGCTGTGGAAGATGAGATACATAACAATTCCATACAGCAGGAGAGATTGGACAAAAAACTTAAAGCAAATGAGCAGACAATGGAAAAATTAGTCAAAGAATGGGAACAGACGAAAATAGAAGTCTATGATAAGATCAACAGAAACAACTTAAGAATCATTGGAGTCCCAGAGACCCAGGAAGAAAATTTCCAGGAAGAATCAATGGTCAAGAACATCATTAAAGAGAAACTTCCAGAGCTAAAGAATATATGTGATCAAATCCTGCATGCCCGAAGAGTACCAACCAAAAGAGACCCCAGAAAAACCACCCCAAGACACATCCTAGTCACAATGACAAATCCCACAGATAGAGACAGAATTCTGAAAACAGCAAGATCAAAAGGGGAAATCATGTTCAAGCAAGCTTCCCTGAGATTTACAGCAGACCTGTCACCAGAAACGCTCAATGCCAGAAAGCAGTGGTGGGATATTGTGACAAGACTGAATGAAATGAATGCTTCACCCAGAATACTATACCCAGCAAAACTCACTTTCCGGTTTGATGGAAGAATACATGGTTTCACAGACAAAAAACAGCTCAGAAACTTCACAGACACAAAACCAGTCTTAAGAGAAAAACTGAAAGACCTAATCTAAGACAAGACTACCCAAAAGACACACCAAATTTTGAAATAAAGATGGCGTTAAATCCCAGGACAATTCTTTCTCTCAACGTCAATGGACTAAATGCACCAGTTAAGAGACACAGAGTGGCTAAATGGATCAAAAAACTCAATCCAACCTTCTGCTGCCTACAAGAAACGCACCTGAATAGTCAGAACAAACATAGACTCAAAATAAAAGGCTGGAGAAAAGTTATCCAAGCAAACAACACCCATAAAAAAGCTGGAGTGGCCATACTAATATCAGATAATGCAAACTTTATACTCAGGAAGGTTGTAAGGGACAAAGACGGACATTTTATATTAATCAAGGGGTACGTAGAGCAGGAAGAATTCACTCTCCTAAACATATATGCACCGAATGAGGGGCCAGCAAAATATTTAATACAACTGCTGACAAATCTGAAAAATAATATCAACAACAACACAATAATTGTGGGGGACCTAAACACGGCTTTGTCAACACTGGACAGGTCAACCAGACTGAAACCCAACAAGAATATACTAGACCTGAGGAGAGAAATGGAAGAAAGAGGCCTAGTGGATATATATAGGACACTCCATCCCCAGAAACCTGGATACACATTCTTCTCCAATGTACATGGGACATTCTCCAGGATAGACTACATGCTGGCACATAAAACATACCTCCATAAGATCAAGAGGATAGAAATTTTGCAGACTACCTTCGCTGACCACAAGGCTCTGAAATTATTTGTGAACTCCAAAGGGACTCAGAAGAAACACTTTAACACCTGGAAGTTAAACAGCCTCATGCTCAATAACCAGTGGGTCCGAGATGAAATCAAGGAGGAAATAAAAAGGTTCCTGGAAACAAATGACAATAAAGACACAAACTCTCAGAACTTATGGGACACAGCAAAAGCAGTACTGAGAGGAAAATTTATAGCTTTGCAAGCACACATCAGGAAGGAAGAAGGAGCTTACCTGAGTAGCTTAATGACACAGCTAATAGAACTAGAAAATGCTCAACAAAAGGACCCAAGAACAGGAAGACAGAAGGAAATAACAAAGCTGAGAGCAGAAATCAACGAAGTGGGAAACTCAAAAAACAATCCGAAAGATCAACGAAAGCAGAAGTTGGTTCTTTGAAAAAATAAACAAGATTGATAGACCACTGGCAAACCTAACAAAGAAAGAGAGAGAGAGAAACTTGATAACTCGTATCAGGAATGAAAAAGGAGAGATCACTACTGATATGACAGAGATTCAAAGGGTAATCAGAAACTACTTTGAAAAACTCTACGCCACTAAAAATGAGAACCTGGAAGAAATGGATAAATTCTTGGACTCTTATAATCTTCCACGGTTGAAGGAAGAGGATGTAGCATATCTAAACACCCCCATCACCATTGATGAAATTAAAACAGTAATCAAATGTCTGCCGAAAAACAAAAGCCCAGGTCCAGATGGATTCACTAATGAATTCTATCAAACTTTCCAAGAGGAACTACTGCCAATCTTGGCAAGACTCTTTCATGAAATTGAACAAACAGAAACACTTCCAAATAGCTTTTATGAAGCCAACATCACCTTGATACCTAAACCAGACAGAGACGCTACCAAAAAAAGAAAATTACAGACCAATATCACTGATGAATGCAGATGCAAAGATCCTCAACAAAATCCTGGCAAATAGGATTCAATGCCTCATTAAGAAGATCATCCACTACGATCAAGTAGGTTTCATCCCAGGAATGCAAGGCTGGTTTAACATCCGTAAATCTATCAACATAATACACAACATCAATAACAAGAAAAATAAAAACCACATGATCATATCAATAGATGCAGAGAAAGCATTTGATAAGGTCCAACACCCATTCTTGATCAAAACTCTCAGCAAGATGGGAATGGAGGGAACCTTTCTCAATATAGTGAAGGCCATCTACCACAAGCCAGTGGCAAATATTATCCTCAATGGAGAAAAACTGAAAGCCTTCCCTCTAAATTCTGGCACAAGACAAGGCTGTCCTCTCTCACCACTCCTATTCAACATAGCACTGGAAGTACTTGCTATAGCGATTAGGCAAGAAAAGGATATCAAGGGAATCCAGATAGGAAAGGAAGAAGTCAAGCTCTCACTGTTTGCAGATGACATGATACTCTACTTAGAAAACCCTAAAGACTCTATCAAAAAGCTTCTAGAAACAATAGACTCATATAGCAAGGTGGCAGGCTACAAAATTAACACACAAAAATCAATGGCCTTTCTATACACCAACAGTAATAAAGAAGAAATGGACATTAAGAAAACAACCCCATTCACAATAGTACCACACAAACTCAAATATCTTGGAATCAACTTGACTAAATATGTGAAGGACCTATACAAAGAAAACTATAAAACTCTGCTCCAAGAAATAAGAGAGGACACACGGAAATGGAAACACATACCCTGCTCATGGATTGGCAGGATTAACATCATCAAAATGGCAATACTCCCCAAGGCATTATACAGATTTAATGCCATCCCTCTAAAGATACCCATGACATTCTTCAAAGAAGTGGATCAGACACTTTTGAAATTCATTTGGAACAATAAACACCCTCGAATAGCTAAAGCAATCATTGGGAAAAAGAATATGGGAGGAATTACTTTTCCCAACTTTAAACTGTACTACAAAGCAACAGTTATCAAAACAGCATGGTATTGGAATAAGGATAGGTCCTCAGATCAGTGGAATAGGCTTGAATACTCAGAAAATGTTCCCCAGAGATACAACCATCTAATTTTTGATAAAGGAGCAGGAAATCCTAAATGGAGCAGGGAAAGCCTCTTCAACAAGTGGTGTTGGCACAATTGGATAGCCACTTGCAAAAAATTAAACTTAGACCCCCAGCTAACATCATGTACAAAGGTAAAATCCAAATGGATTAAAGACCTCGATATCAGCCCCAAAACCATAAGATATATAGAACAGCACATAGGCAAAACACTACAGGACATTACAGGCATCTTCAAGGAGGAAACTGCACTCTCCAAGCAAGTGAAAGCAGAGATTAACAGATGGGAATATATGAAGCTGAGAAGCTTCTGCACCTCAAAGGAAATAGTGCCCAGGATACAAGAGCCACCCACTGAGTGGGAGAAACTATTCACCCAATACCCATCAGATAAGGGGCTAATCTCCAAAATATACAAGGCACTGACAGAACTTTACAAGAAAAAAACATCTAACCCCATCAAAAAATGGGGAGAAGAAATGAACAGACACTTTGACAAAGAAGAAATATGCATGGCCAAAAGACACATGAAAAAATGTTCCACATCACTAATCATCAGGGAGATGCAAATCAAAACAACGATGAGATACCACCTCACACCACAGAGAATGGCACACATCACAAAGAATGAGAACAAACAGTGTTGGCGGGGATGTGGAGAGAAAGGAACTCTTATCCACTGCTGGTGGGAATGCCATCTAGTTCAACCTTTATGGAAAGCGATATGGAGATTCCTCCAAAAACTGGAAATCGAGCTCCCATACGATCCAGCTATACCACTCCTAGGAATATACCCTAGGAACACAAAAATACAATACAAAAACCCCTTCCTTACACCTATATTCATTGCAGCTCTATTTACCATAGCAAGACTCTGGAAACAACCAAGATGCCCTTCAACAGATGAATGGCTAAAGAAACTGTGGTACATATACACAATGGAATATTATGCAGCTGTCAGGAGAGATGAAGTCATGAAATTTTCCTATACATGGATGTACATGGAATCTATTATGCTGAGTGAAATAAGTCAGAGAGAGAGAGAAAAACGCAGAATGGTCTCACTCATCTATGGGTTTTAAGAAAAATGAAAGACACCCTTGTAATAATAATTTTCAGACACAAAAGAGAAAAGAGCTGGAAGTTCCAGCTCACCTCAGGAAGCTCACCACAAAGAGTGATGAGTTTAGTTAGAGAAATAACTACATTTTGAACTGTCCTAATATTGAGAATGTATGAGGGAAATGTAGAGCCTGTTTAGGGTACAGGCGGGGGTTGGGTGGGGAGGAGGGTGATTTGGGACTTGGGTGATGGGAATGTTGCACTGGTGATGGGTGGTGTTCCTTTTATGACTGAAACCCAAACACAATCATGTATGTAATCAAGGTGTTTAAATAAAAAAAAAAAATTAAAAAAAAAAAAAAAAAAAAAAGATTTGGAACCAACCTCAATGCCCGACATTGATGAGTGATTCATGAAGATGTGGTATTTATACACAATGGAATACTACATAGCAGTTAGAAATGACACAATAGTGGACTTTGCAGCAACATGGATGGATCTACAAAGTATTATGTTAAATGAAGTAAGCCAGAAGAAGAAGGATATTTATTTAGAGTGAACAGGTACTTAATCAGCCTTTTACTACAAGGGCCTATAATAATGTCTTAGAGAGCTTATACACAGAAACAGGTGAAGAATGTGATCAGAAGCCAGAGACTCCAATGGCAGCATTTCCTAGCAATATGTTTTAATGCCTTAATCTTACTAGGTATAAACCTCTCAGCTTCTCTGTCCACAGAAAGTCTTGGATACAAAGGGTGGACACCCTAATTCGACACCTCTGTGCTCAGTCATACTAGATACCAAATTCAGTTTTCATTATGAAGCTGTCTTGATGAAACACTCCAATATACCCCTATTCACTGATTTATGTCCTCCTACTAGGACCTGAAACATATGATCATTCAGACCACTGAAACATTCAACTGCAAACCACAGACTTATGTTACAGGACTACTCATCGAACACGTTTGGGCAAATTAACATTTCCATTCTCTCTCTTTGTTCTCTCTCTTCTCCCTACTTAAATCCTTCTTCCCTCTTTTCTTTATCTTCTTCCTTCTCATCATCAATTCAATCTATGTCAAATAAAACCCACACTGATAGTGTCTCTTTAGGAAAGGAATTTTGATGCATAAGATACAGAGGACAATACTACATAGGGTAGACACCTACATAGGCAGGCCTCATTACCACATTGTTTAGTGTGTATATGCAATACCTATGTGTATCCTAAAGTGCTCCAGCCATTATCTAACCCTGAAAACTTCTTTTAGCAAGGCCCAACCCCATTAGTGATGAAATGCCTAGAAACTGGGAAAACCACCCAACTCTGACTCACCAATCAATCTCTTTTATTTGATCTATTTAATTTAGTTTTACTTTATTACCTATTTTGCCATTCTACTCTCTCTTATCTCTTGCTCTCCCTTCCTCTCTTTCTTAAGCTATACCTTATCTAATTATTTACCTTAATTAACCAGTCTGTAAGTGCTCAAACCATCCTATTAGGGTCAGACCTCTAACAATACCTTAAGAAAAGATCACTAATGTATGTCTTTATGTGGGCATGAGTACATAGAGAGAGGACTCCTCTAGGAGAACTAAACCTAAATTGTAAAAAAGCCATGCCTATAGTATATATAGCCCCTCCTATATACTATCTCTTTCCCCTTCAGAAATCCTGCTATCCATTCACCTTCCCCCAAACCCAATCCAATATCCTGCCTTATTAATCCTCTTTGCCCTCAATTCTTAACCCATCAGGTATCAAGATTGACTTTCTGCCCCAATAAGCCATCACCCAGATCCCAAGCAAAGGAAGACCCACTCAGCCCCACATCTCATCCCCTAGCAAGAAACTACAACCAACACTCCTGCTGACTCATGGTCTGTGGCCCTTGTTCTCACCCCCCCCAAAATGTGGACTATTGCTTTATACCAGACTCAGCTCCAGAAGGACCCCCAGTGCAAGAACTCTACTCGAGCCCTTTTTGCTGCAATTAATAAACTCAACAAGACCAGGGTGTGTGATGAAAATGTGTGGATTCCATCCCCCACAGAATATCCCAAAAGACAATGGGGAAGCCTATATTTACTTTCTAAGTTTAAGACCTTTATAATACTACCTCTTAACCTGTTTTTATCCCCAAATGCAAACTAGCCTTCTCATTACTTTTTCCCCTAATTACCTTTTTATAACTCATTTTTACTTTTTTCTTTATATACATGTGAGAGTATGTGTATATTTATGTATATATATTTATATATGTTTTTGTCTTGATTTTGTTTTCTTCTCTCCCTTAACTTCCCATGTTTTGGTTCTGCTTGGCACAAAAACCTACAAGAAAAAGTCTTGCCTGGGATAAAAGCTCAGGTCAAAACCAGGGCACAGAGATAATGGAACCTGACACTCTCACCCCCAAATGCACCAGCAATATAATATAGCACCATTTTTTTTGCACAGGCACACTAAAAAAAAAGGGAAATTTTACATATAGAAACAAGCTCTTATCTACTAGGGATAAGAACTCATACATTTTGCAATACAGGGGCACCTCCCACCTTGAACATATGTCACGTGGACCCAACTTAGACTCCATGTGATTAGACTGTGACCGTCCAGCCCCCATTCTCAGATATAGAACCGACACAGTTCTCTGCAACAGCTCCAGGTACCAAACTCCCTCTGGGACATTCTTAATACTGCTGATACCAATAAGTGCCAGTTTTAATATGACATCCTGAAAATGAGGAAATGGCAACAACTTGATCTAAGAGTGGCTTACCTTACCTCACCACCTAACAATAAGATGAAATCAGAAGACAAGTCATCCTTTTCTCTGTGCAAAAGCCAAGATCACTAACTACAGAAGACTGACTGTGACAACTATGACTGAACAGAACGTGTCCTGGGACCAATAATAAAAACCCTAATCTAGGCTTTGGCCTATGATCTGTACAACAACCAAGATCGCTAATTCCAGAGGTCTGACTGAGACAACTGCAACTTAGCAGAACTTCTGGAAACATAATGAAAGATTCTATCCTAGGCTTCATCCTAGGAGTAGTGCAAAGACCAAGACCACCAACTACAGAAGACTAATTAAAACAACAGTGATGGAACAGAACTTCTAGAACCATAAAGAAAACCTCAATTCTATGGCCTGTGCAAAAACCAAGATCTCTAATTACAGAGGCCTGAGTTTATCATCCAAGACTGAGTGGAAAGATTCCAGACACCACAAAAGGACCTAGGGGAGAGTCAAAGAGCATCTACGGAGTCTGGAGTTATTTCCATGACAGTATACTTCAAGAGCAGTAAAACCCTGTATCCCTTAAACCAAGAAAATTCCCTTTCTACTATCCCCAATATTTATTGTGTTTATGCAAAAAAAGCACAAATTAATTCTTTTTAGTTGTTATTGTTTTGTTTTTTTTTTTCATTTTTTTTCTGCTGTTTTGTTTTTATTTTGGAACCATGGTTATTGTTTGGTTGTCTTTATTACTGTGGTGCTTTTTAGGTTATTTGTTTGATATTTTTGTATTGATGTTATGTTTTTCTTCCTTTGTCCCTTTCTTTTCATAAATCAATATTTATAGCTTCTGGGACTCCTCCAGTTTTTTGCTTGTTTGATTTTTGCCTCCCTCTTTTTTCTTTCTTCCTTTCAAACAGAACCACATAACTTGTATCATCTTGCTTCACCTCACAAATTGAGGGGGAAATAATGGAGGGTACTAAGATCAAACTGTCATAAGAACATTGAGTAGAAATAAAAAATGATCAGACCTAAACACCAAATCCAAAGCCAATGGCAACAGAATTGATACCCAATATACAACAAGCTAGACAGAGGAGACAGAGAGAACTACTCACACTAGCAGCCTGCTGGGCAAAGGAGAAGGATATGGGATGCATGCTGGGAACAGGGATGGATGGAGGACAGCAATGGTAATGGAAATGCCCCTGATTTAATGTCACTGTGTACCTAAAATACTACTGTGAAAGATTTGTAATCCACTTTGGTCAAAATAAAAAAAACTATTAAAAGGAAAAATGGAATTTCACAAATAAAAAAAGTTTGAGTGAGAAAAACAAAACAAAACAACAACAAAAAAAACATTATGTGAGTTAAGTGGTGAGTAGCCAACATAAGCTAAGGGAGAAAACCTTCTCTATAAGAGATTATATTTACATGAAAGGAGTAGGTGTACCCTTGAGTAAGGAACAGTTGAGTGAACAAACAGGGCATTGATTTTATCTGTTAAATAAAACATATCACTGATTAGGACAGGCATATTGATCAGAATCTTCACAGAGGATTTATATTTTAATTTGTAGGCTTTAGTCGCTTGAAATTAGTCAAAGGGGAAATTTTTAATGAAGTTATGATGCTAGAACTTTTTGAACAAGAAGACTAAAGATAAATCGGTGGGGGTGTTTATTAAGACTTATTTATATGACAGCTGTGTAGTTACCTCCTCCCATTACCCCCCAACATACCCAGCCATATTTACTCACAAGAAATTAGTAAAGACTTAGGAATTGTCTTGGTTATGTAACTATATCATTCCTAAAAAAAAAAAAACAAACTAAAAGAACCACTCAACTTTAGAAAGTGTGTTAAAATGACATGACATATGTTATTAATATAATATTATATTAAATATTATTTTATGTATTACATTTTATTATATTAATATATAATGAATTAAATTTCAATGAGAACAAAAGGATCCAAACATATAGCTACTGAACAGTTTCTACTAGACCATCAGATAAAATGGATGTTACGAATTTATAGGGACCTGGTGATAATCACAGGTGTTTTTTGACTAATGGGCCCTTTAAATTGATAGTATGCTGAGTAAAACTTGTACATAACAGTAGTGTGGATAAGCCACATAAAAGTCAACAATTGAAATCACAATTCTAGTATATTATAATATTTTTGTATTTGAGCCCTACCCAGCGGTGCTTAAGATTTACACTTGGCTCTGCATTTAGGAATTACTCCTGTCAGTGCTTGAGAGATATATTGGATACCAGGCATAAAATCTTGGTTGTGCCCTACTCTCTGTATTATTGTGCTGGCCCCCTATTATACTGTCTTCAGTAAATTATGGTTTTCTGACTAATAAAAAATTACTCATTGCAGTTTTATTTGGAACAGGCAGTAGGGACAAGGTTTTAAGAGCACCAAATTAAAAGACAGTGACTGCATTTGATTCCTGGATTCACTGCACCAATTTTGTAGCATCATGTAAGTTACTTATTCTTTCTCTGCCTAGATTTCTTATTTACAAAACAGAAGGAACTGAACATAATTGTTTGTGGTAAGGACTAAGTGAGTTAGTATAAATAAAGAATTTAGAAAAATTCTCAGTACACAATGGAAAATAAGAGTGCCAAGAAAAATTTCTAAATGGTAGAGGGGGCTGCCGTGCACATCTCCTAGTCAATGAACCCTAGCACAACAAGCAGAATACATCACACTACAGACTTGACAATAGGGAAACAACGCAGGCCAACACCATGCAAAGAGAATGAAGATGGCAGCTTTAATGACAGGTAAAGTGACAACCTTTCAGATAAGGACTTTAGAGGAGAAATATGGAGGATATTAAAAGAACTCATGTAAAGCATAGATTGAGCTAAATGGACTACAAATAAGAATCAAGAAGATATGAAATTAAAAAAAGAGAACTCCAAACTGAAATAACAGGACTGAAAAACATGGTAGGTAAAATGAAAACCTTACTAGAATGCCTCCCAAAGAGAGTAAAAGCAGCTGAGGACTGAATCAGTGAGCTAGATGAAGTGCATAACAATTTTATACAAGAGATTAGAAAATAGCCTTAAAACAAATGATCAGACAAATACTCAAAGAATGTGAACAGATGGAAATAGAAGTCTTTGATAAACTCAACAGAAACAACATAAGAATCATTGGCATCACAAAGACCCAAGAGGAAATTACCCAGAAAAATCAATGGTTAAAGAAATCACTGCAGAGAAAACCCCCAGAGCTAAAGAGTGCATGCAACCAAATCTTGTATGCTCAAAGAGTACCAGCTAAAAGAGATCCAAGACACAATCTAGTCACAATGACAAATTCCACACATAGGGGTAGAAAACTGAAAGCAGCAAGACCAAAAAGGGAAATTACATTCAAAGGATCTTCCTTAAGATTTACAGAAGAACTATCACAAGAAACCCTCAAGGTCAGAAGGCAGTGGTGGGACATAGTGACAATATTCACCTAGAATATTGCACCTAGCCAGATTCACTTTTATGTTTGAAAGAAGCATACATAGTTTCATGGATAAACATATACATAAAAAGTATACATTGCTCAAAAAAAAAAACCAGCTTTAAAAGAAAAATGGAAAGGTATAATTTAAGAAAAGACAAAGCAAAAGACACAAAAAATCCTACATGAAAATGAGTCTATACCCCATGACAATTACTCTCTCAATGTGAATGAACTAAATGCACCATTAATAGACACAAAGTGGCAAAATGAATCTAAAAGCTAATTTAACATGCTGCCTACGAGAAACACATCTTAATAGTCAAAAGAAACATAGGCTCAAAATCAAATATTGGAGAACCATCATCCAAGCAAACAACTCCCTTAAAAAAGCTGGCATGGTCATGTTAATATCAGATGACACAAACTTTAGACTTAGTAAAGTTATTAGGGACAAAGATGAATATTTTGCAATAATCAAGGAATATGTGCAACAGGAAAAAATCTCACTCTTAAACATATACACACCTAATGAGGTACAGGCAAAATCTTTAATATAAGTGTTGACAAAAATGAACAAATAGCATTAATAACAACACAATAATAGTGGGAGACCTCAACAGCACCTTGTCACCACTTGCTAGGTTAACCAGGTTAAACCCAACAATAATATACTAGAAAAGAGAACTAGAAAAAGTGGACTAGTAGATATATAGTTCACACTATCCCCAGAAATCTGGATACACATTCTTCTCCAATGCACATGGGCTATTTTATAGGATAGATCACATATTGGCTCATAAAACATACCTCCATAAAATTAAGAAGATAGAAATTGTACAGACTACCTTCACAGATCACAATGCACTGAAATTAGAAGTAATCTAGAAAGGGACAAGAACAGAAACTTTAACACGTGAAACTTAAACAGCTCACTATTGAACAAACAATGATTCATAGATAAAATCAAGGAGGAAATTAAAAAATTTTCTGAAACAAATGGAAATAAAGACACAAATTATCAGAATTTGTGGGACACAGCTAAAACAATATTAAGAGAAAAATTTATAGCTTTGCAAGCACACATCAGAAAGTAATGAGGGGCTTACATAAGTAACTTAATGACACATTTTATAGAGTTATAAAATGATCAACAAAATGAACAAAAAATAGGTAGGCAGACAGAAATAACAAATCTTAAAGCACAAATCAATGAAGTTGAAATCCAAAGAAAGAAAAAAACAATATGAAAGATCAATGAAAGAAAAATTTGGTTTTTTAAAAATATAAACAAGATCAAAAAGCCACAATCATAACTCACAAAGAAAGGGAGAGAAACTTAATAAAAACCATTAAAAATGAATAGAGGGAAATCACTACAAATAGTACAGAGATTTAAAGGTTAATTAGAGACAACTTTGAGAAACTATGCCACAAACATGAGAACCTAGGAGAAATAAATTCTTGGACTCTTATAATTTTCCTCAGTTGAATCAGGATGATCTAGCATATCTAAACAACACATCACTATTGAGGAAATAAAAGTGGTAATCAAAAGTCTTCCCCCTAATCAAAGCCCAGGCCTAGACAATTCACTAATAAATTCTTTCAAACCTTTCAAGAGAATCCACTACCAATCCATTGTAGGCTCTTTCAAGATATTGAAGAAAAAGAAACATTACCAAATATCTTTTATCAAGTTAACATCACTCTGATATCAACACCAGACAGAGATGCTGCAAAAAAAGAAACCTACAGACCAATATCCCTGTTGAACACAGATACAAAGATACTCAACAATGTCTAGCAAATAAGATCCATTGTCTCATAAAGGTCATACAACATGACCATGTAGGTTTCATTTCAGGAATGCAAGGATGTTTTAACATACATAAATAAATCAACATTAAACAACATCTCAACAAAAGTAAAATAAAAACCATATGATCATATCAATAGATGTATAGAAAGCAATTGATATGATCCAACAGCCATTTATGATTAAAAACTCTCAACAAGATGAGAATGGAAGGAAATTTTCTCAATATACTCAAGGCCATCTACCACAAGCCAATGGTAAATATTATTCTTTTTATTATTTTTTATTATATATATATATAATCCTTCACCAGTGCAACATTCCCATGACCAATATCCCATGTCCTTCCTCCCCATCCCCCACCAGCCTGTACTCTAAAAGGCTTTCAACATTTTAACCACGTGCCTATTTATATTTACAACAATTCACTTTATCCACATGCATATAAGCATGTACTATAGATTAATATATTACATTAGACATATTATGCATATTGTACATTATATTTTTATCCACATGCATATAAGCATATGAAATATTATTCTGAATGGGGATAAACTAAAATCCTTTTCTCTAAAATCTGGTACAAGACAAGCTGCCTTCTCTCACCACTCCTATTCTACATAGTACTGGAAATACTTGCCATAGCATTTATGTAAGAAAAAGATATCAAGGGCATCCAGAAAGGAAAGGAAGAAATCAAGCTCTCACTGTTTTCAGATGGCATGATACTATATTTAGAAAACCCTAAAGTTTCTAGAAACAATAGATTCATAGAACAAAGTGGCAGGCTACAAAATTAAGACACAAAAATCAATGGCCTTCTTATACACAAATAATGATAAAGAAAAAATGGACATTTGAAAACAAATCCCAGGGCCGGGCCAGAGCGATAGCACAGCAGTAGGGTGTTTGCCTTGCACGCAGCAGATCCAGGACATACCAGGTTCGATACCCAGCATCCCATACAGTCCCCTTAGCCAGGGGAGATTTCTGAATGCATAGCCAGGAGTAACCCCTGAGCGTCACCAGGTATAGCCCCCCAAACAACAACAAATCCCATTCCCATTAATGCCATACAAACTAAAATAACTTGGAATTAACTTAACTAAAGAGGTGAAGGACCTATACAATAAAACTACAAAACACTTCTTCAAGAAATAAAACAGGAAATAAGGAAATAGAGACAACACATACCTTGTTTATGGATTGGGAGGATTAGCATCATTAAACTAGCAATATTCCCCAAAGCATTGTACAGATTTAATGCAATTCCTCTAAGGATATTCGAGACATTCTTCACAGAAGTGAATAAAACACTCCTAAAATTCTTTTGGAGCAATAAATACCCATGAATAGCTAAAGTAAACCTTAGAAAAAGAAATATGCCATCACTTTCCCCCAACACTTTAAATTGTACTACAAAGCAATAGCCATTAAAACAACATGGTATTGAAATAAAGACTGACCCTCAGATCAATGAAATAGACTTGAGTATTCAGAGAATGTTTCACAGACTATTAATCTTCTAGAAAGGGGAGAGAAACACAATATGGAGCAAGGAAAGCCTCTTCAACAAGTGGTACTGTGATAAATGGTCAGCCACATGCATAAAAGCAAATGTGGACCTCCATCTAACACCGTGCACAAATGTCAAATACAAATAGATTAAAGACCTAGGTATCAGACCTGAAACCATAGGTATATAGAATATCACTTAGATAAAACACTCCATGAATTTGAGACCAAAAGAATCTTCAAGGAGGAATCACCACTGTCCAAACAAGTGGAAACGGAGATAACAAATGGGACTATATTAAGCTGAGAAGCTTCTACACCTCAAGAGAAATATGACTAGGATGCAAAGGCCACCCACAGAATGGGAGAATTTATTCATCTAATACCCATCAGATAAAGGGCTAATATCTAATATATATTTATATATAAGTACTGACAGAACTTAACAAAAAAATATCCAACCCCATCAAAAAATGGGGAGAAGAAAGAACAATTCCTCTAAGAAAAACTAAAAATGCCAAAATACACATGAAGAAATGCTCCACATCACTAACCATAAGGAATATGCAAAACAACAATAAGGTACAATCTCACACCACAAAGACTGGCACACATCACAAAGAATAAGAACAATAAGTGCTGGCTGGGATGTGGAGAGAAAGGAGCTCTTGTTCACTGCTGGTTGGAATGCTGTCTAGTCTAGCCTTTATGGAAAACAATATGGAGATTCCTCAAAAAAATGGAAATTGAGCTCCCAGATAGATGATCCAGCTATACCACCTCTAGGGATATACCCTACGAACACAAAACCAAATACAAAATGCCTTCTACACACCTATATTTATTGCAGCACTATTTAAATAGCCAGAATCTGGTAACAAACCAGATGCTCAACAACAAATGAGTAGCTAAAGAAACTGTGGTACACATACACAATGGAATACTTTGCAATCGTCAGGAAAAAATGAAGTCATGAAATTTTCCTACACATGGATGGACATGGAACCTGTTAAGGTGAATGAAATAGTCAGAGGGAGGGAAAGAGATAGAGAATAGTCTAACTCATCTATGGGATTTAAGAAAAATAAAATATGTTATTGTAATAATACCCAGTGACAATAGAGATGATGTGTGATGAAAAGAAAATTCTCCATGCTCTTTCTTAAAGTGCAAACCTCTTTTAACATGAAAGGCACTAATATTGTTCAATTGATGTTCTACCAGAAACGCTAACCAGAATGGGTCAAGACAGGCCTTCAGACATAGTAATTTGGGTGACCAATCTTGGGTTTCAGCAGTTAGACAATGTCCTCATTTGTTCCTAAAAGGTACCATATGTATTCCAAGTCTCATTAAGACGTTAACACTGGGGCGGGAGAGATAGGGTCACCTGAGCCTGCCAAGAGCGATTTGTGAAAGCAGAGCCAGAAATAACACCTCAGTGCCGGGTGTGACCCAAAAACAAAACAAAACAAAACAAAAAGAAACAAAAAAAATTAAAAGAAACTAATACTGAGCCGACAAATATGAGTGACCTTAGTAAATTGATATTGTGTGACACCACGCTGAAAAAAAAAACAGATTGTTACGAGTTAATGCTAAAATAATAGATGCTAATTAAAGCAGATGTCTTAAATCATGTTTAAAAAAATTACAGAAATATGGAGAGAAATTGAGTTACAGTGTTACCCAAAATATCACGGAGTAGAAGCAAAACAAATGAGTAATTCTTGTTCTGGGCTTATATACACCGGATTCATCTGTTAAGAAAAACTTGAGAACAATCAATTGCCATCTGTAACATGATAAGCTACAAATATTGGAGTGGAAGCAAAACCCAGACTTGGAATCATGAGTTTAAGGATAGTTTATCTCTCCAAACTACAGAATAAAAATCATTAAATCTAGCAAACATTAAATCTAGTAAACAAAAGTCCCAAAGTCATTACTATCTGTTGCTTTGCTTCTGATGAGAGCATTGTTTCCTCTGGAATTTGAAATTTACAAATCCAAAAATCAGTATCTTTCACAAATACTCCAGTTTATACCTTTGGTTGCCCTCTGACTGCATGTTGTGTGTGCAACTTAAGGAGAAAGGAAGCTGAGATTTCCTGCCTCTACACAACAAATTACAATTATTTTTACAATTTTTTTACCAAAAAATAATTCACAATTATTTTTCCAGAGATCCACAACAACACAGCAAAATGAATAAGGGCACTAATTCTACAAATAAACATCAGAGTCCAAATACTATCCATTTCTTTACTAGTTGTGTAACACTCTTACTTCATCTTGTAACACTGATGTACTCATAGTACCTAGTTCATTGAGCTGAGTATTAAATGGAATTTAAAAAAAAGCTGATCAACAGTAAAGAGCTTTGTAAAATATTTGAATAATAATATTCTGGATGGGTTCAAACTTATCATTCCTCTTTGTAAAAGTAGAAAACTTTCTCCTGCTGATGGAAAAGAGGTAATCAGAAAGCTTCCAAGTATCAGAAGTTTCTATCATGTCCTATCTGGTTAGACAATAAAGAGGCCACTGGAGAAGAATGAGACTTTCTGTGAAGAATGGTTACTGGGCGAGCCAGCAAAGAAACAAAAACTCAGTCTTTTAATGTCAAATAACTGATTTCTGCCAAAAACCCAAGAAAGACTGAAAGTATAAATCTATAGTTAAGAACACAGATGAAAAAGAAAAGTGTTTGCCAAAGAGGTAAGTTGGGGGGGCAGGAGAGAAACTGTAGATAATGGTGGAGGAAAGTGGATATAGATTAAAGGATGGCTGCTTGAACACTACAACTGAGTTATAGTCGTGAGAAACTTTTAAGTCCTAGTGATTCAACAATAATTTAATAAAAATTATAAAAATATTAGATATTAAAACAATATCAATTAAAATAGAACACATATTAGTCACTATCTTGTTTGACATTGAGCAAGAATGCATCAAATCCAGGTGGATTTCTATTTAAAGTGTTGCTTATCCCACTATGTTTGTGTACTATTGGATATTAGAAATAGTAGTTACTGGTTTTAGGGGGCATTGATAAGAACTAGGTAATGGAGTCTGCACTAGAAGGAAAATTATTATATATCTTTGAGTATTGCCTGATATTTAGTTAGCTTTAAATTTTCAGTTAGTGAATTACAGTTATTCGTGAGTAAGCTTCAAGCATACAGTATTCAAGTACCAATTCCTTTAAGAATGTCCACTTCCTCCTCAGCTTGCTTATTGAAAAAAGTTAGAAATATTTTTGAAAGAAAAATACCATACTATTAGATGTATTAAATCTACAAAAATTGAAATACATGCATAAATTTAGCGCTATAAATCATCTGCAACAAAAATTAGCTTCTAGCTTCTAAAATTTTTGAACTATGGCAAAATCTGAGAGAACGAAGCTGAAGAGCAAGATATAGTCTATGGTTATAGTGACACCTTCAGGACAAACATATAATGTTTTGGTGATTGTAGATTTTATGTGTGTAACAAGAGAATATGAATATAAAAGTAAATGCTGAGGTTCAAACAAAAAGAGAAGTTTTGATAATTACCAATAAAATTGTACCAAGGCTTATTTGGAAAGGTCACTTTGAGCAGGATTCCCAAACTAATGAGAGAAATGTAATATGTACACACTTGTGTTCACATATTTTATTGTGTCATTTAGATCAACTGCCAACTCTATAACATTAGTTTCTGTACATTTTCTTTTTTAATCAGATATACTAGTATGTATGCCCCTTGTGCAGAGACTGGATAATAACAGACAGTGTAAATGTGCTAAATTTGGGGTATTGTACACAGTTGTCAATAGTCAGCATATTCTAATGCTTTCTATATCTTTCTATGTCTGTCTTTACATATCTTTGTATATCTTGTATTGAATCACATGTTTATGGCTTGGTTGAAATCACCCTGTTTCAAAACCTACTTTTACCTTCTTGAAAATTCACCATTTTTCAACTCTCCAAAAAGGCAGGTTTATAAAGCCAACCACAAAGTTATGTTCTTTAATCTTTTACTACCCATCCATCCAGTACAGTCTGATTTCATCATTCCTCACTATATTATATTTATAACTTAAAATTAATGATGTGAAGACTTAAAATTTTCTTGCTGTGTTAAATACTGCAAATTATGTTTAGCATTTTTAAAAATTGACACTAACATATATTTATGTACATTATGACATGACATTATCTCCTCCAAGACTTTAATTAAGCTTGAATCTGCACTTTCTTCACCTTTAGAACATAAATATCTTCTTGATTCTCTGTTGAACTTATTTATATACATGTACAGTGTCAATTTTAGAGTGCTATGCCCCTGTATGTGTGTAAGACTGAGGCAAACCAGCATTTGAAGTCAAGAGCTAGATGAAATTTATTAGTGATTTTTAAACCATGAATAAATTATAGAAGTTTTGTAACAATAAAAGGAATATTTACTATATAATAATTAGGTAAGCATGTTTTATAAAGTAATCTAAAGTAAATACAAATAGAAGATTAAATTTAAAAGAAAAAGAAAGTTAATGTCTGATGTTTAAACTAATTAGAAAAGAGAAAACGAGATAATAAAAAAATTTGTGATGTTTACAGCTCAAAGCAAATGCAGAATTTATTCAGAATTAGGAAAAATAAGCAAAGAAAGATCCCTGTGTCTCCAAACAGATGGTTTTGCATATCATAAATATTGTGATGCAGATAATGACTCAGGGGGCTCTGAGACGATCAAATGATACTCCAGTGGAAAATTTCAACAATCCAATGTCTAAAAAATCATTACTAAAAAATATTAAATAGGATAATGAACCACAGTATTCAATAGTATAATGAATTATACAACCATAGTATAGTGAATATATTGAAACCAGAGCAATAGCACAGTGGGTAGGACATGTGTCTTTCATGTAGCCAATGGATGTTCAATCCCTGGCATCTCATATGTCCCCTGAGCAACACCAGAAGTGATCCCTGAGCACTATCAGGAGTAAGTTCTGAGCACCTACAGGTGTGTCTTTCTCCCAAAAAAGAATAATGAATAAATATATAACATGTCAGTATATAAAATCATTAATTGTAATTTTTGCTAAGTAAATAAAACATTAAATTAGATAAATAAAAACCACATGGTAGTAATAGGTATGCAATTGTAGTTTTTCTTGATTTTACTAAATTGACTTTAATATAAAAGAGATGGTTGACATTTAGATAAACAAAAGGCCACAGTTTAAAGATAGTTATATTGTTATGGAATTTTCAGTATGGGAAATTGAATGGAAAATTCCAAAAAAATTTTAAGAGATAAGCCATGAAAACTTACAGTAAACAAAAACAAAACTGGTGAAACAAGGAGTGAGACATAATGCTCTCATAGAAACAAATTATACACATAAGTATGATACAATGTATATTAATAAGTCAGTATATAAATACATGTAAAAAGAATAAATACAAAATTAAATGTAAAATAGAAGATTTATGACTGATGTTTAAACCAACTAGAAAAGAGAAAACAAGATAGTAAAAAAATTGTGATGTTTTATTTTCAAGGAAATAATTTCCAACATTTATTTCCAAGAAAATAATTTAAATTATTAAAAAATTTAATTAAAAAATTTTACTTTACATAATATCTTTCTTTAAGCACAATGATTATAATATGTTTACATTAGGGTTTCAGTTATAAAAAGAGAACATCCCCCTTCACCAGTGCAGCCTTCCCACCACCAATGCCCTCATCTACCTCTCCCACCACCTGCATTTATTCGAGACAGACATTCTACTTTCTCATTCACTACCATTGTCATGAGAGTGTTAGTGTATTTATTTCTCTAACTGCACTCACCAGTTTGTGGTAAGCTTCATAATTATTTATTTATTTTTTAATTTAAATTTAAAATAAATTATTTTCAAAAATTATTTCCACGGGAATAATTTAAATTACAAGAGTAACTAAGAGTCAAAGTGAAATGTAAAAGATGTCCCAGTTGAGATAACATGGTTAGGATATGTTTAGGCAACTTAAGGATGAGGAAGGTCATTGTATAGTAGAGTAGACTTGAGAGGAATAGCCGACTGAGAGTGCAGCTTCTGGAGGGGACGCACATGTGAAGGAGGAAAAGGACACCTGCTTAGCCAGCCAGATCAGCCGAATCAAACCTGGTGATCAATGGGGTGGCAGATGTCGCAGCCAGATCACCCTCACATCTTAAGAATTATCAGGATGAACATCCTTTGCTCTCAATTGTAGAAATAAAATATTTAGGTTTTTATTATATGTGTTGTAGATTTTGGATAACACCCTCCAGGAATTTGAAGAATTGTTACTTTCTTCCTAGTTTTGTGGTTTATTGTTTGTTTGTTTTTATGTGTTTTCAAGTCTTGTGTTGCACACAGTATTTCTCTGGGCTTATTCCTGGTTCTGTGCCCAAAATATCACTGTAACAGTGTTTAAGGAACTATATCTATTGCTGGAGTTTGAACCAAGTAGGAAAAAAAAATTTTTTTAAGGAAGGTGCTCTCTCTTTTTTTTTTAATATCTTTATTTAAGCACCAAGATTACAAACATGTCTGTAGTTGGGTTTCACTCATTAAAAGAACACACCACTTAATCAGTGCAACATTATCACCACCAGTGCCCCCATTTTCCTCCTAATCCACCCGCTGCCTGTAATCAAGACAGGCTTTCTACTTCTCTCACTCATTAACATTGTCATAATAGTTGTTAGTGTAGTTATTTCTCTATCTGCACTCACCACTCTTTGTGGTGAGCTTCATAGCATGAGCTGGTCCTTCAGGCTCTCCTCTCTATTGTCTCTAAGCTTTATTACAATAATGTTTATTTTTCTTAAAATACATAGATGAGTGAGACTGTTCTGTGTGTGTATCTCTCTCTGACTTATTTCACTCAGCATAATAGTTTCCATGCCCATCCATGTAGAGGAAAATTTCATGACTTCATTACTCCTGATGGCTGCATAATATTCTATTGTGTATATTTTGTATGGTTTCAACTATTTTAAACTTGTTTGGGCTCAATTGTAAAACTGATTTTGATGAGTATTCTGTAAGCAATGAAAAATATGTAGTCTGCTATTATAGTATGTAATGTTCTGTAAATTTTAATTAGATTGTATTGTCAGATATTTTCTAGTTTTACTATATCCTTGCTGATTTTCTATTAGTTGTAGCAAGTACTTGGTGTAGCAAGTACTTGGCAAGTACAATTGTAATTGTATTTTTTCTTTTTCTATTTTCTATTTTTGTCATTTTTCGCTTTATATATTTTATAACTTATTTGTTTGGTGTATGTAATTTGAGAACTATGTCATTTGTGTGGATTTATTTTATCATCTTGTGAGATATACTACTTTTTCATTTGCTTTGAGTTCACTTTATCAAATATTAATGAATCACTTTCATTAATATTACTATTTGAATCACATATTTTCCATTGTAGTTTGACCTAACAATATTATTAGTTAAAATAAATTTTTAGCTTAAAAAATATTTGCCAAAATCTTATCAACTTTCTAATTTTAAAATTATCTATTTATGTATTAGATATTATATTTTCACTTTAAATAATCTTTTTAAAATTTTAAATCTTACAAGGAAAATAAAAGTATAATATAATTATCTCTATATTAACCCATTAATTGCTCTTTCTTTAATTTTGATGTTCCAGGTTATGTCTTTAAACTTCTTTATATAAACACCATGGTTACAAAAATTTTCATATTTGGATTTTAATCATAGAATGTACACCACCCTTCACCAGTGTGATCTTCCCACCACCAGTGTCCCCCATCTTCCTCCACCACCCTAACCCTCTGCCTGTCTTTAAAACAGACATTTTGCCTCTCTTCTTCACTATCATTGTTATGGTAGTTGTCATGTGGTTAGTGCTCTAATTGCACTCACCACTCTTTCTTTTTTTTTTTTTTTTTTTTTTTTTGGTTTTTCGGGCCACACCCGATTGATGCTCAGGGGTTACTCCTGGCTAAGCGTTCAGAAATTGCCCCTAGCTTGGAGGGCTCTCTGGTTCATTTTAGTCAGCATAATAATCCCAACTCCATCCTTGTATAGGCAAATTTTATGCCTTTATTTTTCCTAACAGCTGCGTAGTATACCATTGTGTAAATGTACCATAGTTTCTTTAGCCATTCATCATTGTTTGGGCACCTGGCTATTGCAACTAGTGCTATGATGAACATAGGGTTGCAGAGGGCACTTTTGTATTGTGTTTTTGTGTTCCTAAGATATGTCTTTAGGAGCACTATTGCTAGGTCATATAGGAACTCAATTTCTAGGGGTTTTTTTGAGGAATATCTATATTATTTTCAGAAAGGCTGATTAGATGGCATTCTCACCAGTGTGAATGGGAGTTTCTTTCTCCCTCCATCAACTCAAACATTGGTTGTTCTTGCTCTTTGTGATGTGTGCCAGACTGTGGCATGAGATGATGCCTCATTGTTGTAGTTTGCATCTCCCTAACGATTAGTGATGTGGAGAATTTTTCATGTGCCTGTTGGCTATCTGTATTTCTTCTTTGAGGAAATGTCTCTTCTTTCCTTCTCCCAATTCTTTGATGGGGTAGATTTATTTTTCTTGTTAAGTTCTGCCAGTACTTTGTATTTCTTAGATATTAGTCCCTTATGTGAAGGGTATTGGATAAAAAGTTTTTCCCATTCTGTAGGTGGCCTTTGTGTTCTAGTCATTGTTTCCTTTAAGGTGAAGAAGCTTCTCAGTTTAATGTAGTCCCATTTGTTTAACTTTGCTTTCACTTGCTTGCAGAGTGGTGTGTCCTCCATAAAGGTGTCTTTAGTTTTTATATCATGAATGTTTCCTCTACATTATCTTCTATATACACTTTATAATTTCGGGTCTAATATGAAGGTCTTTAATACATTTGGATACGGTCTTTGTTGTCAGAGGACTGAGTTAGCTTTTTTTCATGTAGCTGAACAGTTATCCCAATACCACTTGTTGAAAGGCTTTCCTTGCTCCATTTTAAATTTCTTGCCCTTTTATCAAAGATTAATTGATTGTATGTCTGGGGGGCTCATTCTTTGAATATTCAAGTCTATTCCATTGTTCTGAGGGTCTATTTTTATTCTAATACAATGCTTTTACTTGATGACTATTGCTTTGTAATACAATTTACAGTTGGGAAAAGTGATACCTCCCTTCTTCTTTTTCCTCAGTTTTATCAGCTTTATCAGTTCAGTTCGTGAGTGTTTATCTTCAGAATGAATTTCAAGACATTTTAATTCACTTCTTTGAAAATGTCCTGGGTATCCTTAAAGGGATTGCATTAAATTTGTATAGTGCTTTGGGAAGTATTGTCTTTTTAATGATGATGATTTTTCCAACCCATAAACAGGATTTATGTCTCCATTTCTTTGTGTCCTTTATTTTTTGAAGCAGTGTTTTGTAGTTTGTTTTTTGTTTTTTTGTATAGGTCCTTCTCCACTTTAGTTAAGTTTACTCCAAGGTATTTGAGTTTCTGTGGTATTATGTGAATGGGATTGTTTTTAAATGTCTATTTTTTCTCTTTCATTACTTATATATAAGAAGGGCATTGATTTTTGCATGTTAATTTTGTAGCCTGCCACTTTGCTATACAATTCCATTGTTTCTAGAAGCTTTTTGGTAAAGTCTTTAGGGTTTTCTAAATATAGTATCACGTTATCTGCAGACAGTGAGAGCTTAACTTCTTCCTTTCCTATCTGGATGCCCTTAATATATTTTTCTTTCCTAATTGTAATAGCAAGTACTTCCCATACTATGGTGAAAAGGAGTGATGAGAGGGGCAACCTTGTCTTGTGCAGATTTTAGAGGAAATACTTTTAGTTTTCCCCATTGATTATAATATTGCCATGGGTTTGAGGTAACTGGACTTAACAATATTGAGAAAAGTTTCTTCTATCTCCACCTTATTGGAAGTTTTTATCATGAATGGATGTTGGATCTTATCCAATGCTTTCTCTGCATCTATTGATATAATAGGATCTTTATTTTTCCTTTTGTTGATATGGTGTATTACATTGATTGACTTGCATATGTTAAACCATTCTTGCATCTCTGGGATTAATCCTACTTTGTCATGGTGTATGACTTTCTTGATGAGATGTTGGATCCTATTTGCTAGGATTTTGTTGAGGATATTTCCATCTGTGTTCATCAAGGTCTGTAGTTCTCTTTTTTTGTATCATTTCTTTCTGGCTCTGGCTTTGGTATCAGGATGGTATTAGCTTCAGAAAATATATTTGGGAATGTTTTTGTTTCTTCAGTTTCCTAGAAGAGCTTGAAAAGGATTGGAAGTAGGTTCTCATGAAAGGTTTGAAAGATATCACTAATGAATCTCTATGTACCTAAGCTTCTGTTTTTAAGAAGCCAATTCCAATACCATGCTGTTTAGATGACAATTGCTTTGTAATACAATTTACAGTAGGTAAAAGTGAAGCCTTTCATCTTTTTTTCCTGTTTTTCTATTTTAATTTCATCAATTAGTATAGGCCTGTTCATATATGCCAGATCATCTTGGTTTAGACTTAGGAGGTTTCAGTAGTACAACAATTTATTCATTTCTCCAAGTTTTCATGATCGTGATATAGAGTTTCTCAGAGTAATCTCTGGTTAACCTTTATTTTTCTGTAGTATTTGTAGTAATACCTCCTTTCCATTTTTAATTCAGTTGATTAACTTTCTCCCTCTTTTATTTTATTTTATTTTTTTTTGCTAAGTTTGACTATTTGTTTGTTGATCTTATTTTTTTTTCAAAGAACTAACTCCTGCTTTCATTGCTTTTTCAGATAGTTTTTCGGATTTCCAGTTCTTTAGTTTGTGTTCTAAGCTTTATTATTTCCTCCCATCTATTTACTTTTGGGGTTTTTTTGCTATTTATTTTTCAAATTTTTAGGCTGTGTCATTAAATTGTTTCTATAGGTCCCTTCTTCCTTCTTGATGACTTCTTGTAAAGGTATAAAATTTCCTCTTAGTACCACTTGGCTGTGTCCCACAACTTCTGATAACTCATGTCTTTATTTCCATTTGTTTCCAGGAATAATTTGTTTTTGTTTTTTTTTTCTTTGATTTTGTTTCTGACTCACTGGTTTTCAGTAGTAAGATGTTTAACTTCCAGGTGTCCACATTTTTTTTTCTGCATCTTTTTTGATTCACTTCTATTTTCAGTGCATGATGGTCAGATAAGGTAGTTTCTTCAAACCTGAATAAGCCGAGCTAGATGAAGTACTTTTGGTGAAGCATTCATTTTGTTGAGTATTGTCACTATATTCCACCACTTCTTCACAAGCAACCCTCAAGACTAGGATGTGCTTCGGGGTATTTTTCCTTAAAACTCTTTTATCCAGTACTTTTGGGGTATATAGGATTTGAATTCATGCATTCTTTGGCTTTGGGAGTTTTTATATAATGATGTCTTTGTTGATTTTTTTTTTTTAAAATATGGAACGCTTCACGAATTTGCGTGTCATCCTTGCGCAGGGGCTATGCTAATCTTCTCTGTATCGTTCCAATTTTAGTATATGTGCTGCCGAAGCTTTGTTGATTTTTTTATGGAGATTTTCTTTTTGAGCCTCTGTGACTCCAATGATTCTTAGGTTTTTTTTCTATTAAGTTTATTGCCGATTTCTATTTCTATCTGTTCAGATTCTTTGAGGATATTTTCCATCATCTGATCATTTGTTTTAAGACTCTTTTCTAACCTCTTTTGTTGTATGGAATTGTTATGCATCTCATCTTTCAGCTCACTGATGCTGTCTTCAGCAGCTATCACTCTGTTGGTGAGACTTTCCAGTGATGTTTGCATTTTGACTATCAGGTTTTTAGCCCTGATATTTCAGTTTGGAATTTTATTATTTCCACTTTCATGCCCTCATGATTCATATCTGTGTTTTTTTCGGTTTGATCATGGATTTTTTGAGTTACTTCAACATCCTCCATATTTCCTCTCTAACGTCTTTCTCAGAGACTATGCATCTGGCTGGTACTTGGTAGGTCTTCAGATCCATCATCATTCTCTAAGTATGGTGATGTTCTGCAATGTTTTCTTATATTGTACTTTGCAGTGTGGTTTTTTTTTACATGTTGTGCTTGTGTGTACTGTTTAGGGAATAAGCACAGCCACTCCACTTGCCTCTATGGCCAGGCTCCTCTGCTTTTGTGTCTCTGGATGAGTGGCACCTATGCTCCATCAGCTGAAGAGGGGCTTGAAATTCTTAGCATAGCTTTGTCCTTTTGTGGAGAGGGTACTGAGCTCCTCATTGCTCAAAGCATCTACCAGCCTTGGCCTTAACTAGGTTTCCTGCTGCTTTTTTGTCCAGCTTTTTTTCTATAGTTTACTTTCTTCTATAAATATGTCTTTATCAATTCATTCAAAGTATGATGACAACAATCTGAAAATGACTTTTTATTTAACGTTTATTATTGATAGATATTTTGCTAGATAATAGATAATTATGGGTGGGAATTATTTTTTAACAATTCAATGCATTTTATGATTTCCTGTGATCTCTCTTCATTGTTTCTAATAGGCATTTTACAGTTGTTTAATGTTAGAAATAATTTTAAATCTTTTAGGATTTTTAAAATTTTTTTTAATTTGATTATGTGTGTCTGAATATAAATTTCTTTGAAATTATATTTTTGGCTTACTATGTTTATGCTTTGCATAAGATTTGAGAGAATTTTGTTATTTAAAATGTTTTCTACATGCTTTCTCTCTGTTACTATGACTCTGAAGACACAATATAACATGATATCACTCTATAGTTTTCTCTTTTATTCTTTTTTAATTTGTAAGCCATAACCAGATATGCTCAGGGAACATGCCTGGAGATATTCAGGAGACCATATGTTGTGCAAAGGATCAAACTTGGGTTGGTCACATAAAACCAAAATCCTTACCAGCTGTACCATTTTTTGCTGCAGATGGGTTAGTGTTGCTAAGCAGAACCTTCGTGGGGTCCGGGAACCTTTCACGGAGAGAGAAGCGTGAGCATGAGTGGACAAATATGAAATATGAAATAAATGAGACCACACAAAGTACATTGTAGGGGACCCTCGCCCAAGGGACGAGAGACAAATTTATTTTTCAGCCGATGACTTTTTATAAGCACAGACTCTGTTATACAAGGTGTTCTCAAAGAGCAGGAGAGCAAAACAATGGGGAAACAAGCCTTAAATTAACATATTAAAAGACCATTCTTCAGGTGAGAAGGAACTCTCTTGGAGGTCAGTGAAATCAGAGCTGGGGATGTTTATGGTTAGCAAAAAGCAGGTTTTTCAAGATACCAGGAGGAGAGAGACAGAGATATTTTTGAACTCTATGTAGTAGCCACAAAATAGATTTTAGGGGGGGGACATAAATAATTGTTTACCATCATAGAGCTAGACTCAGAAAAACAAGCTGTTGGCACCAGGTTCTGCGAACTGGCCAGCAGGGGACTTTTGGAGGGCTTTTGGCACTGACATTTCTTTGTCTGTAGGAGAGCTGAGGCTGGATTTCTATAGTGGCCAAATAGAGAGAAAAATGTAATGTAATGTTGGAATTACCGCCAATGATCCACGCAAAGGGTCAAATGATCGACTTTGCTGAGCGGCCCTTTTGACAAATAATTCTTTTAGAGGAAGGCACTGCACCAGGGAAGGAACAAACCACGTCTGGTGCATGCTTTCCTTAAATGGGATGTAACAATTTTTCCATCATCTTTTTCAGTAGTATTTTATGAATTATTCATTATATATAATTCGTTAATTTGTTGTTCAGACTGTATAATTCCTTAGAGTGTTCTTCCTATATTTTCTTAAATGTACTTCATAGATTCTGGTCTGATCTCAAAGTCGTTGATTCACTTTGACTTGACTTTTTTTTTTGCATGGTGTGAGATATGGATCCAGCTTTATATTTTACATTGGATAACCTAATTGTACCAATGCCATTTGTTCAAGAGGCTGTCTTTATTCCATTTCATGCACTCATCTCCTTTGTAAAAAAATTAGCTGACCAATATATAGAGAGTTTGACTTTGGATATTCTTTTTCTGACCCATTTCTTAGAGTCTGTCTTTCTTCGAGTACCATGCTGTTTTGATCACCATGGCTTTGTAGTATAACTTAAAGTTATGTATGAGATGCTTTCCAGTGTTCTATTTTTCAGTATGGTTTTGGCTGTCCTGGATCTTTTATGATTCCTCAAGATCTTAATATTTGGTAGTACTAAGACCTTAAGAGAAAGGTCTGCTTTTAAATAGAGATTGCATTGAATCTATTGAGTCGTTTAGATTGGATGGTCATTATAATTACATTAATTATTCCCATTTATGAGCATAGAATACTTTTTCATTTTCTAAGATCTTTAATTTCTTTCTTAAGAGTTTTAAAGTTTTTGTGATATATGTCTCTAATGCTTTTGCTGATTCCTCAGTATTTTATGTTTTGGGACACTATTTAAAATGGGATAGATCATTTGATCCCTGATTCATTATTTTCATGTAGGAATACAACCAATATTTTGCATTGATTTTAGAGCCAGCCATCTTGCTACATTTGTTTGTTTTTTATAGGAGCTTATTTTGTGAACTCTCTAGGGTCTTTACTGTATATTATTATGCCATCTGCAAATAGAGACAGTTTGATTTCCTCTTTTGTAAGTTGGATCTTTTGAATTCATTTTCTTACCTAATTGCTTTTGCTAAAACATCTAATACAATGTTGAAAAAGAGTGGAGACAATGTACATCCTTGTATTATGCTTGATCTCAGCAGAAATGCCTTCAGTTTTTCACCCTTAACAACAATATTGGCTATAGGCTTTTTATACATAGATGCTACTATCATGAGGAAGGAAGACTCCCTCAACTTCTATTTTATCATGAATTGGGCTGTTGGATCTTTACAAGAGCTTACTATGCATCAATTGATATGATGCAGAATGCCTATATTTTCTTCTACTAATGGGTGATTATGCTAATTGATTTGCTTATATTGAGCCGTTTGTGACTTCCTGGGATAAATCCCACTTGATCTTGGTACATGCTTTTTTGGCTGTGCTATAGAATTCTGATTGCTTAGAATTTGAGAATTTTGGCACTGATGTTCATGAAGGACATTGATATGAAATTTTACTTTTTATAGTATCTCTTTTAGCTTTGGTATTGGTGAAATGTTAATTTCATAGAGGGTGTTAGGAAGGATTCCTGTGTCTTTGACATTTTGGAATAGCTTTAGTTCAGTGGATGTAAGTCTTACCACCGTGAAAATATGTTTGAGGTCTCGAGGGAAGTCAGTCTAAGCAAAACAAGTCAGAAAGATAAAAATAAGTACAAGTTAATGAGTGAGATATATCATCATCATAAAAACATTAAAAAGATGGACAAAACAAAAAATCATTTAGATTCTGACTTTTAAAATGAGGTTACCTGAGGGAAGCAAAGAGTGTGGAAGTCCACTAGACAATGGTGAAAGGTAAATTGTGGTGACATATATATTTGAAGAGATGTAAACTTATATCTCTAAAATGCATGATTTATTGCAAAACATTGTCTAAAATAAAATTAAGTAAATAAATAACATTTTTGCTTCACTAGATTACTTTGTAACTGCCTTTTTTGTTGCTGTGTTTTTTTGGGGGGACATACCCAGTGGCACTCAGAGTTACTCCTTGCTTTATGTTAGAAATTGCTCCATGCTTTGCATGCAGAAATCACTCCTTGCAGACTCGGGAGACCATATGGGATGCTGGGGATCTAACTCGAGTTTGTCCTGATCAGCAGTGTGCAAGGTAAATGCCCTACCACTGTGCTATCACTCTGGGCCCATGCTGTCTTATTTTTGCATGACTATTTTCTTGTTCTTAATATGCAAAATAAAAGTTATAAAATATATCTCATAGAATAGTTATAAGGCATATATTTGTTATAATAATCCTGGCATATAACAAGTTACTTTAAGTGCTAAGAAGATCATCGTAAACAAAATTAAAATGAACTTTAAATTAATTTACTATTCCAAATATTTATGACAACAAGCTAGAAATGACACAAGGACAGTAGTGGAGGAGGGTCTTGGGTGCTTTAGTAGAGATAAAAGTGCATTGATTTTGTACATTAAAACCATATACATTGACATAATTAGAACCACTTACCCTCAACTACAAATAAATATACTTCAAACATGTTTGTAACTATATGCTTAAATAAAGTTATTATGTTTTTAAAAAAAAAGAAAAAGAGGCAGAAAAGTGAGGGGGAGTAATGGAGATTACCAAGACCAAACAGGTGTATGAACATTGAGTAGAAATAAAAAATGATCAGATTTAAACACCAAATCCAAAGCCAATGACAACAGAATCGATACCCAATCTACAACAACCTAGACACAGAGGGGACCACCTATACTAGCAGCTTGGAGGCAAAGGAGAGGGATATGGGATGCATGCTGGGAACAGGGAAGGAGGGAGGATAACATAGGTGGTGGGAATGCCCCTAATTCAATGTCACTATGTACCTAAAATAGTACTGTGAAAGATTTGTAATCCACTTTGGTCAAAATAAAAATTATTTAAAAGAAAGATAATACTGAAAAAGTTCACTCACGTGGAATATAAAGAAACAAATCAGACTACTTTGAAGACCATAGCAAAATTGTGGTCTGAAAAATACGGTGAATATTAGAGGGAAATAATAAGAGGTGAGAAGTGGGGAAAAGAAATCTTCTTGACTGCATGATAGCACTAGAACTTTGCTGGTGGGTGTGGTGAAGTTTACACACAAATAATGTGTAAAGCTGAACTTTGGGCGTTTCATATAAGCCAATGGCATATTAATAAAAATGTGCTTGAAAAAGAAGTGTAAGAGAGAAGATGGGTGGAATCACATGATTTATATTGGGTGATCTTAGTTGATCTCTGGCACTATATGATCTTCCTAGCATTGCTGGATGCAGCCTCATTTTTCTCTTAGGATTATGGTGCTTCTGGGGTCTTACTTTTTTTTTTTTTTAATGAACACAGGAAATTCCAAGTTACTTCCCTTTTAAAATTTAAAGCAATTAAAACGGGTTCTTTTGGGGACAAAAATAAAAAGGTTTGCTACAATTCTAACTGAACTCTGTAGAGGGCACTATAACCTAACAAATCAACATATGCTTCCAAAATTGTTCAGAATTTTGTTTTAAATTTTATTTTATTTTATTTTATTTAAACTATTGTGTTTTACAAAGTCCTTCATAGTTGGGCTTCAAACATACAATGAATCAGGGCCAATCCCATCATCAGTGTCAACTTTCCTCTACCAACACCCTCTGCCCCTCTCCCCCAGCCTGCCAGTTTAACAGGCCAATTTAAAGCTTAGATTGTTAGAATTTGGGTCTCCTGATTCTGTTGTTGTTGACTTTGGCTTGAATATTTGGTTCTGTCTTTATTTATTTATTTATTTATTTTGTTCTCCATCAATGCACCTGAGACCCCTTGGCCCCTGGCACCTATCCTTTCATATTTGAATTTCTCCTCCACTCAGTTTCTTTTTTTAACAGACTTTTTTAATTGTAGTTCCTTAAATTTCTTTTTTTTTTCTATTTCTATTTTTTTCTATTTCTGCATTTTTAGAATATGCCCTTTGATTTTATGACTACTGTTTTTCCTGATTCAGGTTGTTAAAGTAGGTTTCTTTTAATGTCAAATAGAATCTTTGGACTAAAAATAGATCAGACCCTATAAAGATATTATGGCTTACCTCTACTCCCTATGTCTTTGTATTAAAAATCATTCGCTTTAAACATTACTCTAGTAGAGTGGTGGGACATAAAGAAGTATATTCCCAGGCAATGGTATTTTGTTTGTTTTGTTCTGTTTTGGTAGAACTTAGGCAGTGTTTAGGAGTTACTCCTGGTTCTGCACTCAACTCCTGGTGGTGGTTGGGGGATTATATGGACTAATTAATTTAACAAACTCAATATTTTAACTTCATTTTACTCGGTTTCTACTTAGTAATAATGACAATAAAAACTACTATGAAATAAAAACTACTACTTTTCTTTTACAAATTAAAAAATTTCTATCTCACTTTCTGGGTTAGATCCCAGAGTTGGGGCATTGGTTGTCAGATACAAATCTCTTCTTCGCAGGGAGAAGTTCAGGTTCTGATTTCTCTCCAGTCTGTGGCTCACAGACACAAAGGCCAGCATTCCTGGTGAGTAAATGTTTCCATCACTCCTATTCTTCTCATAGAGGCTCTTCCCTGTTACTGTGGAGACGGATACTGTTCCTCTACTTTCAGTTCAGTTAAGAGAAAATTGTTTCTCATGTACTTGTAGGGTTTTTTTGTTTTTGTTTTTTGTTTTTTGTCCATGGAGAGGGTAATTTTGAGATCTCTAAATCTGCATTCCAACCTATACTATTCCTTTAAGAAAGTAGAAGTTCTATGTATCTGCCAGAACCTAGAATTTATAACCCGAAATTTTTACATTAATAATTTTGTTTCCTATAAATTCCTAATTCAACAGAAATTATTCGAATACTATCATTTTATTCAGATAACAATATTTTGTAAATTAAAAAGTTGCTTCCAGGGACCAGAGCAATAGCACAGAAGAGTACGGTGTTTGCCTTGCATGTGACTGACCTGGGTTCCATTTTGGCATCCCATACAGTCACCCAAGTCACCAAGCCAGGAGTAATTTCTTAACACTTTTTTGTTTGTTTTGGGGCCACACCCAGTATTACTTAGGGTTTACTTCTGGCTCTGTGCTCAGGGGTTACTCCTGACTATGTACTCAGAAATTGCTCTTGGCTTGGGGGATCATATGGGATGCCAGGGGATCAAACCATAGTCCATCCTGGGTCAGCGTGAAAGGCAACTATAAAGTTATTGTTAAATTTAGGCTATTTAGGGACTGGAGAAATAGCATGGATATAAGGCATTTGCCTTGCATGCAGAAGGACGGTGATTCGAATCCTGGCATCCCATATGGTCCCCTGAGCCTGCCAAGAGCGATTTCTGAGTGTAGAGCCAAGAGTAACCCCTGAGCGCTGCCAGGTGTGACCCAAAAACCAAAAAAAAGAAAAAAAGAAAAAAACAAATTTAGGCTACTTGATGTTTTTTGCCTTTGGCTAAAGTTACATTGAGATAGGTAAGGTTTTGTGTTAGAATTATGGCTAGGCTTATGTTTAGGGCTGTGTAGAGGTTATGTATTATGATTTACTATGTTTAAAATTCAAAATGCAAATTAAGTATATGGGAATTTTTAATTTTGGTAAATTAGTACCTTTAAACCTCAAATGGGTCAGTACCATAAGATAATGATTACCCTTAGGATTTGGGTAAGTGCTAGTGTTAGGGATAGAACTATGGAGTTATAATGGTTAGAGAGAAGGCATTAAGTGTTATGCTGAAATAAAAAATTAAAATATGTTAAGTATTGGGAAATGCCTTCTCTCTATACAAACATTAACCATAAACCTACTTTTATTCTATCCTAACCCTAATTTATAATCAGCCTAATTTTATCTAAGCTTAACCTATGCAACCCATGACCTAGGCCTCAAATTACTATGCAAAAATACAAGTATGCAAAGTTGAACAAGCATCCTATATTAAATAGCCCTTTTAAATTTAAAAAGAGAAATTTCTAACCATTATAACTCCATAGTTCTATGTTTTTGGTATAGGCTAAATTCAGGCTGAGTATAGCTTAGGGTCACTATATTATTAGGGCTATAGATAGGGTTCAAGTTTGTGTGGAGGTTAAATATTAAGTTTTTCTGGGATTACAGTTAAAAATGCAAGTGAAGACTCAGGAAAATGTTATTTTTTAAGCTAATATATACTAGATTTAATCCTAGGCATATGTTATGGTTAGCATAGGGTTAGGTTTAGCCTTTGGACTTGGGTAAGGGAAAGATTTGTGAAGGTGAAAGATAATAGATTTTCTGTGTTCACTAAGGTAAGGGTTAATATTTTTGTTAATAATTTTTATTTTGACCACAGTAGATTACAAATCCTTTACAGTAATATTTTAGTTTCATAGTGACAATGAATCAGGGAAATTCCCACAACCAATGTTGTCCTCCCTCCACCACTGTTCCCAGCGTGCATCCCATATCCCCCTCCTTTATTACCTGAGCTGCTAGTATAAGTGGTCCCTCTGTGTCAATCTTGTTGTAGAGTGGGTATCAAATCTGTTGTTTTTGGCTTTGAATTTGGTGTTTAAATCTGATCATTTTTTTTTTTATTTCTACTCAATGTTCATATGACAGTTTGGTCTTGGTACCCTGCATTATTTCTCTTTCAATTTGGGAGGCAGAACAATATGGTTCAAGTTATGTGGTTCTGTTAGAAGGAAAGATAAAAAAAAGGGGGGGGGGGCAAAATCAAACAAACAGAACCTCCAGCCTTCCAGCTCTTGAAGGGTCTCTTTCCTTCCTGGGAGCTGGGAGGTTCTGCCGGCACGGGGTTTGACTGGCGTCCGCCATGCCAAAGGCCTTTTTAACCAGGCCTAGGAAGGGTGTGGGGCTTGGGTCACCCCAGCACACTGCTACCTCCATCCTCTGGAACTCCAGGGCTTCCCCTGGGCCACATGCCTGGGCAAGCCAGTGAGGTGGGTCCCTTGGAGGAGCTCAAAGGATTCCCTAGGCTAGCACCCCCGCTGCGGAACTTATAGACAAATATTTGTCTATAATGTTTAATCTTTTTGCCATATATAGAATACCATCCAGAAGCCCTTTTTATTCCTTTATTCCCTCACTCCCACCTACTATTACCCCGCATTTAAGCATTTTTTAGTACTAATGTCTTTTGTTTTGGCCAAGGTGGATTACATATCTCTCACAGTAATGTTTTGGAGAGAGTTTGAAGCTTCAGCAGGTAACACGGGGATGATATGGCTCCACACAGTAGGCATTTTGCCAAGCTTAGGGGAAGATGCAGCCCCAGCTGCCCCCCCCGCCCCCCCCCCCCACACACACAGCCTTCTCTTCACTTCCTCCTGGTCCCCAAGTTTACCCCTGGCTGCCTGATCAACATTCCAGCAAGTGGGTTCTGGCGATGAGCAGTTTAAAGGAGACCCCTGGCTTCCCCGTTCCCGCAGGGGGCAGGGAGGGTACTGGTGAACTTCTGGCTTCCAGCAATTAGGAAACAAACACCTCTGGGGGAATCGGAAGCTTTAGCAGGAAACACAGGGATGATATGGCTCCATGCATTCTTCGCTTGGCCAAATCACAGACCAAAGTGGTGTCTCAGAAACAACACCTTCCCTCTTAACTATTTCTAAAATATAAAAGGGACATATGTATCTCCTTTGTATACCTCAGATGTATTCCCTTAATATCTATCACTCTTTTTGAATATCCTCATATAGTGACAATTTTATCCACTGGTTTTGTTATTTGATTGTTTGCTTTTACCCCTATGAGATCTGTTTTATAAGCAATACTGGTAAAAGGGAATACATGTTTGAACCAAGTTACAGGGAATGTTGGACTTTATTTGTCGGTCCCCAGATGCACCAACAATATCTTGTGGCATTGCTTCTATTTTGCATAGGCACATTAAAATAGGAAAATAATGCATATGCAAACAAGTTCTTATCTAATAGAGATAGAATACAAATTTAGTAATGCAGTTAGGCCTTATATCCTGAACAGTGGCATAATGATTTGGCTTGGGCCTCAGAAGAATCGGCATTGCCCATACACACCTGAAAAATGGATACTATCTATGGAAACAACCACAATTGTCTACAACATTACCAGGATCCAAACCTCTACCAGGGAAGACTACTTTGGCATTGACTTACTATCAAGAGTGCTCTCAACACCCAGACGACTCAGCAACAGCCTGCTGGCAGGGCAAATCACTCCACATCTAATGGTGTGCTGAAACTAGGGGATGCTCCACATCAGTCTGACTTCGATGAAAGAAATGCATAGAATCCAGAATCTTTAAATATAGGATCCTGATTCCAACAACAGCTAAAGTGTGAAAAAGTTTCACCGGGACCATGGAGAATGATTCAGGTTGAACAGACTGGTTTGCCTGGAGCCCAGAGTCTGTCTTATGCCAATAAACCCCCGGGGGGTGAGGTCTTTTTTAATCAGACCAAGGATATTTGTTTCTGTTTTCCCCATATTTTTCTGGGCCTATGCAAACAACAGCAATTGCTACTGTCACACTTTTACTATTTTTTTCTTTAACTCTTATCCTTTAAGGAAAAAAAAAACAATTTACTGAACTTAAAAAACAAATAACTGTAGTAGAATGCCTGTCTAGAATACAGGCAGGGATTGGGAGGGGGGAATGTTACACTGGTGAAGGGGAGTGATCTGTTTGTGTAACGCAACTATAATCATGTTACTTAAATAAAATATTAATTTAAAAAATCAAACAAGAAAAAAACGGGAGGAGTCCTTTGAGAAGCTATAAATATCAATTTAAGAGAAGGAAAAAAGGAAGAAAAACGTAACAACAATGCAAAAAAAATCAAACAAAAAAACACCGAAAAGCCCCACAGCAATAAGCACCACAGCAATAAAGAGAACAACCAAACAATAACCACAGTCCCAAGATAAAAAACAAAGCAAGGCACAACAAACAATAAAACAAAAGCTACAACAACAATAACAAAAAATAATTTGTGCTTTTTTTTTTTGCGTAGGCACAGTAGATATTGGGAAAATTAGAAAGGGAATTCCCTTGGCCTAAGAGATACAGGGTTTCTCTGCCCTTGAAGTATTCTCTCTTGGAATAGCTACAGGTTCCGTACATGCCTTTATTCTTTCCCCCTAGGTCCTTTTGTGATGTCTGATTTCTGCTCAGTCGTGAATGATAAAATCAGGTTTCTGTAACTAGAGATCTTGGTATTTCACAGGTCATAGGATGGAGCCTAGGGTGCAGTCTTTCTTTATGGTTCTAGAAGTTTTGTTCCATCACTATTGTTTTAATCAGTCTTCTGTAGTGGGTTGTCTTGGTTTTTACACCTATCCTAGTAAGAAGCCTAGGATAGAGTCTTTTATTATGTTTCCAGAAATTCTGATCTGTTGCAGTTGTCTCAGTCAGACCTTGAATTAGAGATCTTGGTAGTTGTATATAGCCAAAGCTTAGACTAGAGTCTTTTTTATTGGTCCCAGGATAGGTTCTGCCCAGTCATGGTTGTCACAGTCAGTCTTCTATAGATAGCGAACTTGGCTTTTGTACAAATCAAAGGATGACATGTTTTCTGAGTTCATCATATCATTAGGAGGTGACGTAAGATTACCTACTCTTAGACCAAATTGTTGCCATTTCCTCATTGTCCGGATGTCATATCAAAATTGGCACTTGTTGGTGCCAGAGCCGTATTAAGAATGTCTCAGAGGGACTTTGGTTCCTGAACCTGTTGCGGAGATCTGTGTTGGTTCTATGTCTGAGATCTAGGGATCGGGGTTGGATGGTCACTGTCTAATCACATGGAATCTAAGTTGGTACTACATGACATATGTTCAAGGTGGGAGGTGCCCCTGTATTGTAAAATTTATGAGTTCTTATCTCTAGTAGATAAGAGCTTGTTTCTAGATGTAAAATTTCCCCTTTTTTTAGTATGCCTGTGCAAAAAGAAATGGTGCAATATTATATTGCTGGTGCATTGGGGGTGAGAGTGTCAGGCCCCACCATCTCTGTGCCCTGGTTTTGACCTGAGATTTAATCTCAGGCAAGACTTTTTCTTGTAGGTTTTTTACCAAGCAGAACCAAAACAGATGAATTTATGGAGGAGAAGAAAACAAAAACAAGACAATATATATAAAGGAAAAATAAATAAAAATGAGTTTAAAAAAGTAATTAAGGGAACAAAGTGATGCAGGAAACTACCTTAAATTTGGGGGTAAACAGGTTAAGAAGTAGTATAATAGAGGTCTTCAATTTATAAAGGAAATATGGGCTTCCCCCCTTGTCTTTTGAGTATTCTTGTGGGGGATGGAATCTAGGGCACATTTTCATCACACACTCTGGTCTTGTTGAGTTTCAGAAATGACTTGTGGCAGAAAGGGTTTGGGTAGAATTCTTGCACTGGGGTCCTCTGGAGCTGAATCTGGTATCAAGCAACAGTTCACATTTGTGGGGGTGAGAACGAGGGCCACAGTGCATGAATCAGCAGGAATGTTGATTGCAGTTTCTTGCAGGGGAATGAGATGTGGGGCTAAGTCCTTTTACTTGGGGGCTGGGTGGAGGAGGTATAGTATATAAGAGGGGCTATATACACTATAAGCATGGATTGTTTACAATTTTGTTCTGCCTCACAAATTGAGGGAGAAATAATGGAGGTTACTAACAACCTTTTCTCTGTATCTTATGTGACTTAATAAAAAAATAAAAATAGAAAAAAATAAGGAAGGCATCCTTATAAGAGAAAAATAACCTTAGATCAATAAGACTCATTTTGACAAACAAAAACAAAAAACAAAAACACCACAATTTAAGGATATGCAGATTGTCAATTTTAAGCAATTTGGCTGTTTTGTGTCTAGGTTGATTATAGCTTAGAGTTTATGTGAGATGGGAATAAGTCACGTTAAAGTTAGTATAAGTATTACATTTTGCTGTTTCTAAAGTTAAAAAAGCATGTATGTATTAAGCAATAATTATATATTGGATATAATATATTATATATATATATATGGATATTATCTACTTAGGCCTAGACTTGGCTAAGGGATAGTTTACTAAAGGTGTTAAATTTGACATCTTTCTGTATTCACAGATAAAATTACATGTTAGCACTGGGCAAATTTTAAATGTAGTTTCTTTCTTTCTTTTTTTTAGAACCTGGGTTCTTTTTTTTTATAATAATTTTATTTTGACCAAAATGAATTACAAATCTTTCTTTTTTTTATTTAAACAACTTTATTACATACATGATTGTGTTTCAGTTTCAGTCATGTAAAGAACTCCACCCATCACCAGTGCAACATACCCACCACCAATGTCCCAAATCTCCCTCATCCCCACCCAACCCCCGCCTGTACTCTAGACAGGCTTTCTATTTCCCTCATACATTCTCATTATTAGGATAGCTCAAAACGTAGTTATTTCTCTAACTAAACTCATCCCTGTTTGTGATGAGCTTCATAAGGTGAGCTGGAACTTCCAGCTCTTTTCTCTTTTGTGTCTGAAAGTTATTATTGCAAGAATGTCTTCCATTTTTCTTAAACCCATAGAAGAGTGAGACCATTCTGTGTCTTTCTCTCTCTCTGACTTATTTCACTCAGCATAATAGATTCCGTGTACATCCATGTATAGGAAAATTTCATGACTTTATCTCTCCTGACAGCTGCATAATATTCCATTGTGTATATGTACCACAGTTTCTTTAGCCATTTGTCTGTTGAAGGGCATCTTGGTTGTTTCCAGAGTCTTGCTATGGTAAATAGTGCTGCAATGAATATAGGTGTAAGGAAGGGGTTTTTGTATTGTATTTTTGTGTTCCTAGGGTATATTCCTAGGAGTGGTATAGCTAGATCATATGGGAGCTCGATTTCCAGTTTTTGGAGGAATCTCCATATCGCTTTCCATAAAGGTTGAACTAGATGGCATTCCCACCAGCAGTGGATAAGAGTTCCTTTCTCTCCACATCCCCGCCAACACTGCTTGTTCTCATTCTTTGTGATGTGTGCCATTCTCTGTGGTGTGAGGTGGTACCTCATAGTTGTTTTGATTTGCATCTCCCTGATGATTAGTGATGTGGAGCATATTTTTCATGTGTCTTTTGGCCATTTGTATTTCTTCTTTGTCAAAGTGTCTGTCCATTTCTTCTCCCCATTTTTTATGAGATTAGATGTTTTATTCTTGTAAATTTCTGTCAGTGCCTTGTATATTTTGGAGATTAGCCCCTTGTCTTATGGGTATTGGGCGAATAGTTTCTCCCACTCAGTGGGGGGCTCTTGTATCCTGGGCGCTATTTTTTTTTGAGGTGCAGAAGCTTCTCAGTTTAATATATTCCACTGGAAGTACTTGCTGTAACGATTAGCAAGGAAAAGATATCAAGGGAATCCAGATAAAAAAGGTAGAAGTCAAGCTCTCGCTGTTTGCAAATGACATGATACTCTACCTAGAGAACCCTAAAGTCTCTACAAAAAGCTTCTAGAAACAATAGACTCATATAGCAAGGTGGCAGGCTACAAAATTAACACACAAAAATCAATGGCCTTTCTATACACTGATAGTAATAAGGAAGAAATAGACATTAAGAAAACAACCCCATTCACAATAGTGCCACACAAACTCAAATATCTTGGAATCAACTTGACTAAAAATGTGAAGGACCTATACAAAGAAAACTATAAAACTCTGCTCCAAGAAATAAGAGATGACACGTGGAAATGGAAGCACATACCCTGCTCATGGATTGGCAGGATTAACATCATTAAAATGGCAATATTCCCCAAAGCATTGTACAGATTTAATGCAATCCCTCTATAGATATCCATGACATTCTTCAAAGAAGTGGATCAGGCACTTTTGAAATTCATTTGGAACAATAAACACCCTAAAATAGCTAACGCAATCATTGGTGAAAAGAATATGGGAGAATTACTTCCCCAACTTTAAACTGTACTACAAAGCAATAGTTATCAAAACAGCATGGTATTGGAATAAAGACAGGCCCTCAGATCAGTGGAATAGGCTTGAATACTCAGAGAATATTCCCCAGACATACAATCATCTAATTTTTGATAAAGGAGCAAGAAATCCTAAATGGAGAAAAGAAAGCCTCTTCAACAAGTGGTGTTGGCACAACTGGCTAGCCACTTGCAAAAAATTGAACTTAGACCCCCCAGCTAACATCATGTACGAAGGTTAAATCCAAATGATGAAAGACCTCGATATCAGACCCGAAACCATAAGATATATAGAACAACACGTAGGTAAAACAGTCATGACATCGAGTCATGGCATCTTCAAAAAGGAAACTGCACTCTCCAAGCAAGTGAAAGCAGAGATAAATGTAGTTTCAATTGTAGTCTTTCACATTGGCTAAATCAGGGTAAACATAAAATAGGATTAGTATAGGAATAGTGTCATGATTAGTGTTAGCATTTAGTTTATGGAGTGTTGTAGAATCAAATACTTACTGATGGGGCTGGATGGAAGTGGATGCCATCCCAGGCCACATGGCTCCACAACCCCCATCCAGCCGGCGGGTCCCAGGCCCAGGTGAATGGCGAAATCAGACTCATCCAGAGACAGGCATCAGGAAGTATCAGCTTTATTCATGCCCTATCCACCACATGTGTGTGGCCTACATCATAACCTTTCAAGCATTCAGTCATTCTTAGCTTCCCTGCATCTTAATTCCTTTCAGCCATCTTTCCTTTGACCTCCATGCTGGTCAAAGACCAAAAGAGGCAAAGACCCAAAAGCCAGAGAGCCCAGCAGGGCAGACGCGGAGCGAATCCCCTGGGTCAAAGGCTTATCTACCTTTTCCAAGACCACTCCCAGGAATGGGAGGGGTCTTGCAGGTAAGGTCACACATAATATCTGGTTCCCAAAACCCCTCCCAGAAATGGGTGGATCTCAGATAGCTACACCTAAATCCAGGGTGGAGTTACAATGGAGGTATTAGGGTTTAGCATTTTATCTATTCAATTTTAAAATGTCATATAAATACTAAGAGATAATTAATTTATGCTACATGGTATTTTTTGGCATAGGTTAAAGTCAGGTTAGATATATGATACGATTAGAATAAGGCTTACAGTTAGAGTTTGTGAAAATTTTCTATATTTAAAGTAAAATAATGAGGAACCAGAGCAATAATGCAGTGGGTCGAGTGTTTGCCTTGCACTCAGCTAACCTGGGTTTGATTCCCAGCATCTATATGATCCCCTGAGCCCACCAGCAGTGATTCCTGAATACAAAACCAGGAGTGACCCTTGAGCACTGCTAGGAATGATCCTAGGAGTTTAGTATTTAGTATTTTTAGGTCTAGGTTTTGGTCATGGTTAGAATAAGGTAGAAATGGCCTTAGGATTTGGGTAAAGACTTGGTTTAGGTTTAAACTTATGAAGGTTAGAAGGGTGAGGTTTCTCCATATACAATCGAGTATAAGCCAACCCGAGTATAAGTCGAACCCCCTAATTTTACCTTAAAAAACTGGGAAAACTTAGTGACTCAAGTATAAGCCAAGGTGGAAAATGTAGCAGCCACTGGTAAATTCCAAAAATAAAAATATATACCCAAAACAATTACAGTAATTGAGGAATCAGTAGGTTAAATGATTTTCAATATTTATTGCTAAAGAAAAACTGTAAATTAACAATAACTTTAAAACTTTAAATAAAGTGTAGAAAACCGTAACTTAACAGGTAATCAAGCTAAATCACAAAGGTTAAAGTCTTTCAAAACTGAATTCCTCCTCTTCATCATCTGTATGTCCAAACAGAACTTCAACTGTATCTGATGTAAGGGTATCAGCATAAAATGTTGCATAAAAGTTAGGTAATAAGTTATGCTATTTGTAAAGTTAAGAATGTGTTTAAGTTGGGCAAATGTTATATTTTTGCTAATTAGTGTATTGGCCTAGGCTTGACTTATGGTTAGCATAAAGTTAAGTTTATCATTAGGACTGTGAAGGGATAGGGTTATGTTTGGGTTTATTGAGTAACTAGGAGGTAGATTCTTTGTTTTTAAAATTTAAGAATGCTATTTATGGATAGCGATTGTTTTTGGCTTAGGCTAAGTGAGGATGAGATTAGGGCTAAGTGATTGTTAAATTTAGGCCTAATGGTAGTAATGAGCAGTGGTTAAGGTGAAACTGAGCATGATTTAGACTTAGGGTAATATTAGGGGTTAGGTATTAAATTTTTCTGATTAAAATTAAAAGTGCAAATTAAGTATTGGTCAATCATTAAATTTAAATTAAATGGCAGTTTTTGACATTAGTTTTGGTTATTCTGAGCATATGTTGGAGATAGAAAAGGATTTTTTTAGGGTTAGTGTTGTGCAACTGTTAGGAATTAAGTTTTTCTTGTTCAAAGGCAAAAGTGAATGTTAATCATTGGGTGATTTTTTAAATTTTGGCTACATACCTGTAAACCTCAGCTGGGTCAAATTCATCAGTTTGAGGTTAAACTTAGTATAAAGGCTACATTAGGGTTATATTTATGGAGTATTAAATTTTTATGTACAAATTTAAAAATGCAATTTAAGGATAGGTATATTGTTAAATTTAGGCTTCTTGTTAATTTTTGGCATAAATTAAGTTCAGGCTGATTATTGGTTGGGTTAGATCTGAATTAGGGCTAGGTTAAGGTTAGAGTTTGTCTGAGATTTTGATACTTATTTTATTTGGTATTAATTTTGATATTGAGTTTTACTATGTTTAAAGTTAAAATGCATGTTAAGAATTGTGTGATTATTATATTTTTGGCTACAAATTTCAGTTCTTTTTCTTTATTATTAGTTTAATTCATCAGTTCTTTATTTGCATGGTGGAAGTTGTGAAATAATCAAGAGTTAAATGTTTTGAAAGAAATGGTATATGAACATGAAAGTTCATTTTTTGTGCCTTAAAAATGGCAGTATAGATCATTCTACTCCCCTTACTTGGAAGAACTTGCTAATGATACCACATCTAACTAACAGGCATTGTGAGATGTAGTCTCTGGACAGCCTGCAGAAATGTATTTTCATAGGGAGATTAGAGTTTGATGAGCAAACAGCTGTCTGTGGAGCACCCACTAAGTAACTAAATTTAAATTTGGATAAAATTCTAGATATTATAAATTCTATTTTTAAATATACTAAATTAAGATAAAAATGAGTATTAGACAAAAAGTTCTTAATGTAGCATGGCAAGAGATGGATAACACAATTTCATACTTGCTCATGTATGTACACTTTTAAAATTTTGAACCATCTACATTAGCTTAATCATTAATAATGGAAGTAGATATTAATTATTAAAACCTTTGTCATATAATTGTCAAGCACACAGGGCATTTAATTTTTTCTGTATGTTAGATTATATATCTATTATTAAACACAAATTCAATTGAAAATCGTTAGAATTTCAATAAAATTACAAATTGCTGATGGGATAGAATAGGAAGAAAATTCTCCCCAAGAATTGCTAAAGCCTGGAAATATGGATCAATTCTATCAGCCTGGATTAGAGGTACAAATATAACATGTGGCTATGATGACAAATTGAAGAAAGTGCTCCAGGCTGCTTAAAGGCAATTAGCTCCAAATAGCGCAGGACTCTCTCATCAGGAATCTAAGTGAGAACTATACACTTCCATTACCTAAACCACTATATTTTGGAACAATGTAGTTGTTTACACTGTCTTAATTTTTGAGCAAGCTTATAAAGGATACTTTAATGAGAAAAAGTGATTTGCAGATATGAGTTTTAATTTAAATTTTCTAATTTCTCACATATTAAGTCAATAATCTAAATTACTAATTTTATTTTTCCAAGAATCATGTATGAAGCTGAGAACAGGTGCTTGGTGCTATTATGAACCATGGGATCAGTCCTTATATATCATGCAATATCAAATTATGTTATCTGCTGCTGGATGTGGATTACCTATGTAATATTGTGTGTTTATTGCTAATAAAATTACAACTTTTCTTATATATTAATAATTGCTTCCCAGAGACACCTAGAGAAATATTATGCATGCAGTGAAATATTTTATGTGTAATAACTTTGTAGAAAAATAGAGAATAAAGACTTTGTGTTTCTCCTCTTCCACTTGATTTGTTTCCTTCTCCATGCTATACTCTGGCACTCTACCATTTATTTATTTTTTTCTTTTTTTAATATTTTATTTAAACACCTTGATTACATACATGATTGTGTTTGGGTTTCAATCATGTAAAGAACACCACCCATCACCATTTCAACATTCCCATCACCAATGTCCCAAGTCTCCCTCCTCCCCACCTGACCCCTGCCTGTATTCTAGACAGGCTTTCTATTTCCCTCATACATTCTCATTATAAGGACAGTTCAAAATGTAGTTATTTCTCTAACTAAACTCATCACTCTTTGTGGTGAGCTTCCTGAGGTGAGCTGGAACTTCCAGCTCTTTTCTCTTTTGTGTCTGAAAATTATTATTGCAAGAATGTCTTTCATTTTTTCTTAAAACCCATAGATGAGTGAGACCATTCTGCGTTTCTCTCTCTCTCTCTCTCTCTCTCTCTCTCTCTCTCTCTCTCTCTCTCTGACTTATTTTACTCCGCATAATAGATTCCGTGTACATCCATGTATAGGAAAATTTCATGACTTCATCTCTCCTGACAGCTGCATAATATTCCATTGTGTATATGTACCACCATTTCTTTAACCATTCGTCTGTTGAAGGGCATCTTGGTTGTTTCCAGAGTCTTGCTATGGTAAATAGTGCTGCAATGAATATAGGTGTAAGGAAGGGGTTTTTGTATTGTATTTTTGTGTTCCTAGGGTATATTCCTAGGAGTGGTATAGCTAGATCGTATGGGAGCTCAATTTCCAGTTTTTGGAAGAATCTCCATATCGCTTTCCATAAAGGTTGAACTAGATGGCATTCCCACCAGCAGTGGATAAGAGTTCCTTTCTCTCCACATCCCCGCCAACACTGCTTGTTCTCATTCTTTGCGATGTGTGCCATTCTCTGTGGTGTGAGGTGGTAACTCATAGTTGATTTGATTCGCATCTCCCTGATGATTAGTGATGTGGAGCATTTTTTCATGTGTCTTTTGGCCATTTGTATTTCTTCTTTGTCAAAGTGTCTGTTCATTTCTTCTCCCCATTTTTGATGGTATTAGATGTTTTTTTCTACCATTTAGACCATTGTGTTTCTTAATAGAGTTATTCTAAATACCATATATAAGTGATATCATTCTGTATTTAGTCTTCTTCTTCTAGCTTACTTCATTTAACATAATATTTTCTATTTCCATCCACTAGGTACCATTTCTTAAGGAAAAATGTTCAGAATATTAAAAATGGAAGTAACTTTAGACATTGTTATCATCAATTTCCTCACATGCAGCTTTTCAGTTTCTCATAAATCTTCAGATAATAATAAACGTAATTTAAAACACATGATTTTGTTTTCATTTAAGACACAAACCAATCTCAGTTGTATTATAGAAAAATACACAAAACATATTTTTCCAGAAAAATAGCCAAATATAATAAACTGAAGGTTAATTTGAAGAGAAAATTTCAGGCAGATATGAAGTCATCTGTTATATAAAAGTTACTTGTTTTTGTATCAGACTGCTATTCAGCTACCTCCCCTCCAAAAAACTTAGCATTGGCAACCACATAAACTGATATAAAGGGGTTATGCTTAGTGAAATAAGTCAGATGCAGAAAGACAAAATTCATATAATTTAATTCATAGTTGGTAGCTAGAGAAACAAATTAAATAAATGAACTGAGTAAAACAAACATAAAGATTATAAGAGCAGAATAGTAGTCACCAGAAGAAAGGAGGGGCTTAAGGTTGGGTGGCTGAACATACAAAAGGATCAATGTTATGATGAAGGATAAAATTAGACTTTTGCTTTAAATAAATAAATTATTTAATTGAATCACAGTGAGATAGTTACAAAATTGTTTATGATTGGGTTTCAGTTATACAATATTAATGCCCATTCCTTTACCAATGCACATTTCTCACTACCAATGTGCCCAGTTTCCCTTTCCTTCCCTGCCATCTCCCCTGACTGTCTCTATGGCGAACATTTTTCCTTTCTATTTCTCTCATTCTATTTATTCTTTTATTTTCCTTTTAGACATTGTGTTTTGCAATATTTTTATCGGAGGAGTATTATGCATATCACTATCTCCTTTAAGCAACCAGTTCATGTGCAGAGTGATAATAGAAATAGACTTTAACTAGCAAGCATCTCTGCTAATGCATTACACAGAGACATTTATTTATGTTTTACATCTGAAAGCTGTTTAGTGCTATAATTCAATGTTACTTTAATCTTAAAATTTTAGGCCAGTAAGGTAATTCAGTGGTAAAGCTAATACTTCATTTAATTGAAGGTTTTCAACATCCAACACCAGAAAATTAAAATAATAAATATTAGTTTTATTAGAAACAGTGTGAAGAGGATTTCTAGGAAGGTCGGTCTGCTTAAGACCCTTTGTTATGTCTACATCCAGAAGTGAAAACAGTGCATGTAATCTATTACCTAAAAGTTGAGGGTAATCTCAAGGACTGAATAGTCCAAGAAATCTGGTAATAATTCTATGTTTTAGATTGTTTATGCAGATTGAATTAAAAGTAGAAACTACAGCCAATGTTGATTATATATTTCTAATTATATGACAGGGACTATGCCAAGTGCTTTACATGGATTAACTAACTGAAATATCACTGGAGGCAAGTATGATTATTGCCCCTCTTGAGTTATAAGAGTTTCAGAGGAGTCTAGTAGTGTATGAATATACAAAATCTCTAATATACAAAAAGACTTAAGTTTATATCCAGAGAGACTGATTCCAGTGTATCAAATTTAGTGACATCATTACTCTCTGGAAAGCTCTACAGCACCCTCTTAACAACTACCAAGTTAGAAATTTGCCCAGTATGTGGTTAGTGATTTAACTCCTTCTTAGAAATCTTTAAAATTCTGTAGCAATAAGGAGTTTTAAAGATGAAACAAGTATATTATTAGTAAGCAATATTTACTTTATAGCATCCAATATATCTTATGATAAATTTATAAAAATCTTATTCTCTTTATTTTAAATTCTAAATAATTTCTGACTGTAAGTTCGATTTGACACTGACTATGGCACGCAGAATTTTATAATTGGCATTTTTCCTTGTAGGTGTGAAGGATAGAGAAGCATTATTTCCCATGAAAAATTCCCTTTCTCTCTTATTTCAGTTTCCTTTCACTGTATGAATATGTACATTATGGGTTTGGGGAGGTAGCATGGGAAAATACATATGCACCTGACCATATGCCGATACTTCAAAGTCCCCAGCATCATGGTAACATAGTTATGTAGGTCCCTGAACACCATTGAGCTGGCCTTCACTGTCATTTGAACCAAACCCCTTTTTAGGAAATTCAGCTTTTGAAAATCTAATATACAAGTCATCAATTAATTTTACTATGCAATGATTCATCATAAAGTATTCAATTTCAGTATTGTAATTATATATAAATAAGATGTGATTAGATTTTAATATTTCAGATTGTTGATAAAGCAAAATCAATTTTTCCTAAAGAAGTACAAAATTCCTTTATTGAGATATTAAGGTGGGTAGTTAGCCTATGAAAAAATGTTTCATATCAATAATCATCAGGGAGATGCAAATCAAAACAACAATGAGGTATCATCTCACACTACAGAGACTGGCATACATCACAGAGAACAAGAACAACCAGTTCTGGCATGGATACAGGGAGAAAGAACTCTCATTTACTGCTGATGATAATGCCAACTAGTCCAGCCTTTCTTAAAAACATGGATGTTCTTCAAAAAAACTGGAAATTGAGCTCCCATTTATTCAGTAATACCCTTGCTAAGAATATAATCTAGGAATAAAAAAAAAAAACACACAACACAAAAATGCCCTCTGCACTCTTCTGTTCATTGCAGCACTATTTGTAATGGCCAGAATCTGGAAACAACCCAGATGCTTGACAACAATTGAGTGGCTAAAGAAACTGTGGTACATATACACAATAAATTTCTATGTAGCTGTTAGGAAAAAATGAAGCTATGACATTTGTCTATATGTGGATGGACATGGAGAGACATATGATAAGTAAAATGAATCAGAGAAAGAGAGACAGACACAGAATATCTCACACATCTTTGGGATTTAAGAAAAATAAAAGATAGTATATTTGGTAACAATAACAAAAGACAATAGAGAGGCAGGTAGGAAGGTCCAGCCCATGATATGAAGCTTACCAAAAAGAGAGGTGAGTACAGTTAGAAAAATGACTAACAGCTACAATAGCACTAACAACTACCATAACAATAATAATGAGAGAGAGAAATAGAATGCCTTCCCAGAGAAATACAGGTTGTCAGGGAGGGAAATGGGAAACATTGGTGGTAGGAAAGTTACACTGTTTAAGGGTGGTATACATTTGATGACTGAAATCTAACTACAAACCTTTTGTAACCATGGTGCTTAAATATAGAAATTATAAAAAAAATGGGGGCCTGAGAGATAGCTGGAGGTAAAGCGTTTGCCTTGTATGCAGGTCAGTGGTTTGAATCCCGGCATCCCATATGGTCCCCTGAGCCTGCCAGGAGCGACTTCTGAGCTTAGAGCCAGGAGTAACCCCCGAGCGTGGCCGGATGTGACCTAAAAGCCAAAAAAAAAATGTATAGTTAAAAATACATGTAATTAAAGTGCCAAAATCTCCCCCAAAGTTGGGTAATTATAAAAAATAATTTACCCAGCACCAAATGACTATGCTTTATATATCTCTTAATGTGGCCTGATGTCAACTGAAAACATTTGCTCGGGATATACTTTTGAAAAAAATGCTGTTGGAACATATAGACACAAAAAAGAAAGACAACCTTGTGATGCAGCCTTGTCTTGGGAGCAGCTAGAGGCAAAAGCGCTTGCACTGTTACTCAGACCTAGACTTACAACAGGCTACTGCAGAATTCTCCTAGGCAATGAACCCCAGTTAAGCATGTAGAAGACACCATACTACAAGTGTGATAATAGGGAAACAAAATAAACCTCCACCAATCTTAGAGAATGAAGATGGAATCTCTGATAATCCAACAAGTACCAACCACCTCTATGGCCTCTCAGATAAGGACTTTAGAGAAGAAATGTAGAGGATGTTCAAAGAACTCAAGGAAAGCATGGAATGAACTAAACAAATCACAACTAAGTCTCTGAAAGATATGAAAATAGAAGAGAAAACTTCAATCTGAAATAATAGGACTGAAAGGCTTGGTAGGTAAAATGAAAAAACTCACTAGAATTCTTTACCAGCAGAGTAATAGTGGCTGAAAACAGAACCAGTGAGCTGGAGGTGAGCAGCATAACTACTCCCTACAAGAAGTGATTGAAAAAGAGGTTGGAAAAGATCTTCAAAAAATGTGATCAGATGAAAATAGAAGTCATGATAAATTTACAGAAATAAGATAAGAATCAAAGAAGTCCCAGAGACCAAGGACAAAAATCCCCAAGAAGAATCAACAGTCAAGGTCATTATTGCAGAGAATTTCTCAGAGCTAAAGAGTGCATACAACCATATCCTGGGTGCCTGAAGAGTACTAGCTAAAATAGATCCAAAGAAAAGCACCCCAAGGCACATTGTAGTCACAATGATGAATACAACAGAAATAGAATCCTGAACGCAGCAAATTAAAAAAAAGAAAAAAGAAAAATTGCATACAAGGTAGCATCCTTAAGATATAGCAGTTTTATCAAAAAGAACGTTTAAGGGCCAATGATAGTGGTGGGATATAGTGAAAAAAGCTCAATAAAATTAATTCTTTGTCTCAAATACTTCACCCAGCCAGACTTCAGGTTTGAGGGAAAGATACATGACTTCATTGATAAACAACAGCTCAGAAACTTTACTGACTCAAAACTAACCATAAAAGAAGAACTGCTTTACAAGCATTAATCAAAAAGGAAGAAAATGCTTCTATAAATAATTTCCTGGAACAACTCTAGAAATTGGAAAATGACCAACAAAATGAGGTGAAAGTAAGCAGGTGGAAGGAAATAAAATTAGAAACTGGCCACTCAAAACACAATCTAAAAGATCAATAAAAGCAAGAATTAGTTCTATGAAAAATAAACAATATTTTATTAATAAAGCATTAGCAAGATTCACAAAGAAAGGGAGAGAAACTTAGCAAGCAGAAAAAGAAATGAAAAGGGGGATGTCATTACAGATACTACAGAGATTAAAGGGTAGGCAGAGATTACTTTGAGAATCTTTTTTTTTTTATTTAAACACCTTGATTACATACATGATTGTGTTTGGGTTTCAGTCATGTAAAGAACACCACCCATCACCAGTGCAACATTCCCATCACCAATGTCCCAAGTCTCCCTCCTCCCCACACGACCCCCGCCTGTACTCTAAACAGGCTCTCCATTTCCCTCATACATTCTCATTATTAGGAAAGTTCAAAATGTAGTTATTTCTCTAACTAAACTCATCACTCTTTGTGGTGAGCTTCCTGTGGTGATCTGGAACTTCCAGCTCTTTTCTCTTTTGTGTCTGAAAATTATTATTGCAAGAATGTCTTTCATTTTTCTTAAAACCCATAGATGAGTGAGACCATTCTGCGTTTTTTTCTCTCTCTCTCTGACTTATTTTACTCAGCATAATAGATTCCGTGTACATTCATGTATAGGAAAATTTCATGACTTCATCTCTCCTGACAGCTGCATAATATTCCATTGTGTATATGTACCACCATTTCTTTAGACATTCGTCTGTTGAAGGGCATCTTGGTTGTTTCCAGTCTTGCTATGGTAAATAGTGCTGCAATGAATATAGGTGTAAGGAAGGGGTTTTTGTATTGTATTTTTGTGTTCCTAGGGTATATTCCTAGGAGTGGTATAGCTGGATCATATGGGAGCTCGATTTCCAGTTTTTGGAGGAATCTCCATATCGCTTTCCATAAAGGTTGAACTAGATGGCATTCCCACCAGCAGTGGATAAGAGTTCCTTTCTCTCCACATCCCCGCCAACACTGTTTATTCTCATTCTTTGTGATGTGTGCCATTCTCTGTGGTGTGAGGTGGTATCTCATCATTGTTGTAAGACAAGAGAACCTGGAAGAAATTTATAAATTATTGGACTCCTAAACCTTCCCATTGTTTAACAAAGATGAACAGGTCTATCACTATTAAAGAAAACAAAATAGTAAAAGGTTTTCCAAAAATAAAAGTTCAGCCCAAATGGATTTGCTAGTGAATACTGCCAATCCTCTTCCAGCTCTTCTAGGAAATTGAAGAAACGGAAACAGTCCCAAATAGTTTCTATGAAGCTAACATTACCCTGATACCAAAAGATAAAAGACACCACCACCAAAAAAAAAAAAAAAAGAATTCTAGGCTCATATATTTGATGAATGTGGATGCAAAAGTTCTTATCAAAATGATATCAAACAATTCATCAAGAAGTTTATACATCACGACTCAGTAGGATTTATTTCAGTGAGCCAAGAATGGTGTAAAATATGCCCAAGATAGAAAGCCTGTCACAAAGAACAATGAAGGCAGTTAAGAGTGGAGAAGGGTCTCTAGACCAATGATAATTTGAACTGATCACTCTGAACAAAAACTTAGTGCAGAAAGGTGAGAAAGTGATATGCAAGGCACCCTTTCATTAACAAACCAGTTTCACAAAAGAGAGAGAGAGAGAGAGAGAGAGAGAGAGAGAGAGAGAGAGAGAGAGAGAGAGAGAGAGAGAGAATAAGCAGGTTGAGGTGGAGTGGAGGATGGGAGGGAAATGAGAGATATGGGTGGTGGGAAAAGTGCACTGGTGAAAGATGGTATGCATTGTATGATTGAAAGCCAACAATCCAACTATGGTCAATTTTGTAACTATGGTGCTTAAATAAAGCAATTTTAAAGAATTACAATAAAGAAAAATGTCAGTAAAAGGAAGGAAGGAAGGTAGGAAGGAAGGAAGGAGGGAAGAAAGAAAGGAAGGAAAAGAAGGGTCAGTGAGGTAGTATAAAAGGTTTACCATGTTTGTCTAGTCTTGCACATAGAAGGCCTGTTTTTAATTCCCAGCACCATGCTTGGTACCTTGGGCACTTCCAATAATGATACCTGAGCATAGATCTTTGTCCACAGTTGTCCTTGGAAACAAAGAATAGACACCTGATTTTCAACCTGGGTATTCAATCATACTGGTTACCGTATACAGTGCTCATTATAACAATGTCTCAAAAAAATACTCTAATTTAACCATTTCCTTTTGTTTATGTCTTCTATTAGGACACTGGAATAGTCAATGGCACACCACAGACCTATGTTACAGGTCCCAATCATAGAACATGTTTTTGTAAATTAACTACTTCCTTTTTATTTTCTTCTTTCTCCCTTTCCTCTTTTTTTCTCTACTTGTTCTTTCCCTCTCTCCTTTACTCTTCTTCATCAATTCAATTTATGTTTAATAATGCCCTCACTGTCAGTTACTCCTTAGAAAAAGTACCTCTATACTTAAGATGCAGCGAACGATACTACTTAGGGTAGTCACATCTTATAGTCCTCACTACCACACTGCTTAGTACTCTAGATGCAAAAACTGTGATTATCCTAAAAAGCTCCGGCCACTATGTGACCCTAAATCTTTATTAAGCAAAGCCTACCCCCATAAGTGAGGAAGAGCCTTGAAAGTAGAAAACCCTCCAACACTGACTCACCAGCCCAATCTTTTTTAACTTATTTTTACAGTACTTACTTACTCTTTTCTCTTCTTGCTTATCTCCTGTTTTTCCTGCTTTCTCTCCTAATCCATATCTCAGCTAATTATATATTTTTCTTAACTCAATTATTTCTTAAGAGCTCAGACCCACCCAACCTATGAGGGCCAGACCTCCAACAACCTAGGAATAGATCTCTAATATTTGTTTTTACTTGGACATGAGTTTGTAGACAGTGGACTCCTCTCTGATCGCCAAACCTAAAATGTAAACAATCCATGCCAAATGTGTATATAGTCCCTTTTAATATTATCATTCCTCCTCTCTTCAGAAATCCTTAGAACCTCTCATACCCCAAGCCTGACCCATTATCCTTCCTTATTTAACTCTCTTTACCCTCAGTTCTTAAACCATTAGGTACCAAGACCAACCTCCTGCCCTAATAAACCATCACCCAGCACCCAAAGCGAAAGAACACCCTCTCAGGCCCACATATCGTGCCTTGGCAAGAAACTACAACCAACACTCCTACTGATTCATGCTTTGTGGCCCTTCTTCTCACCCTCCCAAATGTGGACTGTTGCATGCTACTGATTCAGCTCCGAAAGGACCCCTAGCCCAAGTACACTACCTGATCCCTTGTAGTCCCATCCCCCCATTCTTCTTCGTGTAACCTTACCTACAAGAAAGACCCTCTCATTTCTGGGAGGGGTCTTGGGAAGGCTACAAAAGGTTTGAACTCAGGGGCAAAAGGGTATTTGCATGGATGCAATATGGAGGAGGAAGCAGGAGGAGATGGCTGAGGGACAAGGTACAATGCAGGGCTGAATAGGAATCCAGCATAAAAGGTTATGAGAGAAGCCACACATGTTGGCTAGGGCATGAATAAAGCTGATATTTCCTGATGTCTGACTGTGAGTGAGTTTTCTACTCACCAAGATCACCTCAGAACCGCTGGCTGAACAGGAGGTGCATACACGTGGTCCTGGGCCGAAGGAGAAAGGCCTCCATCACCATCCACCTCCATCCAAGCCCATCCAAAGGGCCACTTTATTATTTTATTCTACAATCCCTTATGACTGCAAATTATTTCTCAAACTCAACAAGACCACAATGTGTGATGAAAAGCTGCCCTAGATTTCACTCCTTGCAAGAATATCTCAAAAGACTTAATGGGGTAGCCTATGATTTCTTTATATGTTTAATACTTCTATAACAATCCCTCCTAGTTTGTATATTCCCAAATGTAAAGTAGCCAAGACTGGGCAGTACTTACCCTGGGACCAATAAAAAGACCCTAGACTAGGCTTCGGCCTAGGATCTGTACAAAAACCAAGATCTCCAATCCCAGAGGTCTGACTGTGACAACTGCGATGGAATAGAACTTCTGGAATCATAATTTAAAACTCTATTTCAGGCTTTGCCTTAGGAGCTGTGCAAAAACTGAGACCACCGATTATAAAATCTGATTACAACAACAG